>NC_091285.1:654525610-654760610 GCF_032444005.1 Ranitomeya imitator | reverse complement strand
AATGTCATCCATCAGGATTTAAAGTGAAACTCTCTCAGAATACTTAACGCCTCATCTCCACACGTCTTGCATTATGTGCGCGGTATTATGTGTACTCCATAATCACCTCTGTTCTCCTGCCCTTCTCGTCCTCGTGCTGCAGATTTACCGTTCTTACCTTTTCCGCTGTGTTACCTTCAACGGTGACGCATTTCATTTTTTATCTCCGCGCTTCGAAAGCCAGAACTTTTATTTTACAAATCCTCTATCTACACAAATTGTATTTTTGGAGGTTGGGTTTTGATCCAGAAAAGTGAAACAATTTTCCTCACTTGTCATCCTTGTGCTGTCCGTGTACAATCTATGTTTTTTCTCTGCAAATATTAATCTTTTACAGGGCCATTTACAGTTTCCAGAGTGAAATCGCAGCGTGCTGTTTCAATTTTTTTTCTCATGCTGAATACAACTTAGCAAAAATCCACAGATCTGCCCTGCCTCATTGAGTAACATTGCTCTGAGCCCAATCCATTTTTTAATATAATTGGAGATCAACCTGATGTAGGGGCAGAGACCCTGATTCCAGCGATGAGTCACTTACTGGGCTGCTTGCCGTAGTTTGAATAAAATCACTGTTTTATCAGCAAAAGATTTTTACTACAGGACTAGTAGTCCTGCTGTAAAATAGTCCTTCACATTCATGAGCTCTGTATACTCCACCCCATCACTGATTGGCAGCTTTCTGTCTATGCACACTGTATAACCCCATACAGAGCTCAGCATACAGACAGCGGGTAGATCTTCAGCAGATAAAACAGTTTTTAATCAAAACTGCAGCATGCAGCCCAGTAAGTGATGACCACTGGAATCAGGGTTTCTGCCCCTACATAAATTAGACTCAGACTGGCCAGGTTCAAGGCCAGCCAAAAAGACCCTGGGTTAGATTTACGTAAGGGTTCACTCCTAGATTTTGGCCAACAAATTATCCAAAATGATGTGAAATATTGTTGTATCTCGTTTTAGAACTACAGCACTTTGCAAAGGTTTTAGGCAGGTTTGAAAAAAATGCTGCAATGTACGAATGATTTGTATTAATAAAATTATTTTTTGGTTAATAATGAATTAAATTACAAAGTGAGGCTGGTTTCACATTTGTATTTTTTGCCGCTGCATTTCAGCGCAAAAAAAGCATGCGTTTTTTTCCCATACTTAACATTAAAAATGCATGCGTTTTTTTATGCGTTTTGCCGCATTTTGACGACGCATGCGTCGTTTCTATGCTTGCGTTTTGTTGCGGAAATGCAACATGTAGTAATTTCTAGAGGCGTTTTTTTGCCGCAAAAAAACGCATGCATTTTTTTGCGGCAAAAAAACATATTGCTGTCTATGTAAACGCATGCATTTTTAAGCACATGCGTTTGCATGCGTTTTTAAACGCATGCGTTTCAATAGAAAAACACAAGAATACACACTGATAAGCCACCCCCCAACACTAACCCTAACCCTAGGGATCCTAACCCTAACCCTAATCCTAGGGATCCTAACGCTAACCCTAACCCTAGGGATCCTAACCCTAACCCTAGCTATTTCTGTTCATAGTGGGTTTTCTAGTTGATTTTGATGATTGGCAGCTGTCACACACTTCTCATCATGCGTTTCAAAAACGCAAACGCAGGAAAAAACGCATGTAAACGCATCAAAACGCCGCATTTTGTTACCACATGCAAAAACACATGCGTCTAAAAAACGCAGCGTGTGCACGCATTTACATGCGTTTTTTTCACCACCTGCGTTTGCGTTTAAAACGCTGCATTTTTAAATGCAAATGTGAAACTAGCCTGAATGAAGAAAAGTGAAATCTAAATCACATCAAGATTTGCTGTTTCTTCAAGGCGCACGTGCGCACAATTTTTGAAGGACCGCAGCAAAGAGATCGATTCAAACATCTTGGAGAACTAACCCCAGATCTTCTGTGGATGTCGCTAGTGCAAATCCTTCTGTCTCTTCATGTAATCAAGATAGACTTCGTTATGTAGAGATCAGAGCTCTGTGGGGCCAAATCATCACTGCCCGACTCCTTGTTCTTTGTGCTAAAAGACCGTTTTTAATGACATTGTGGCCACTGCTACACAATAAATCTGGAAGCAATCAGACACCTCCCTGATGGTATTACATGATGGCTAAGCACAGTGGCTTGCAAAAGTATTCACCCCCGTGTCTTTTTTTTTAAACTCTTTTGTTACATTACAACCTATATTTAAATATATTTGTAATCCGATTTGTGTGTGATGCATCAGCAATTAATAGTGTAAGTTGGGTAAGTAAAATGAGAAAATATAGGCATAAATTAAATTTATGGGATCAAATAACTAAAAATTGGCATGTGCATATGTATTCACCCCTTTTGCTATGAAGCACCTAACCATTTCTGGTGCAAGCAATTCCCTTCATAAGTCACATGCTTAGCCCCTGTGTGCAATCTCAGTGTCCCATGTCTGTCAGTATATACACTTTACCTTTTCTGAAAGGCTACAGAGGCTGCAACACCATTAACTAGAGGAACCACTAATCAAACAACACCATTAACTAGAGGTACCACTAACCAAACACCACCACTAACAAGAGTTACCATTAACCAAACACCGCCATTAACAAGAGGCATTACTAACCAAACACCACTATTAACCAGAGGCATTACTAACCAAACACCACCACTAACAAGAGTTACCATTAACCAAACACCACCATTAACAAGAGGCATTACTAATCAAACACCACTATTAACCAGAGGCACCACTAACCAAACACCACCACTAACAAGAGTTACCATTAACCAAACACCACCATTAACAAGAGGCATTACTAACCAAACACCACTATTAACCAGAGGCACCACTAACCAAACAATACCACTAACAAGAGTTACCATTAACCAAACACCACTATTAACAAGAGGCATTACTAACCAAACACCACCATTAACAAGAGGCACCATTAACTAAACACCACCATTAACAAAAGGCACAACTAACCAAACACAACCATTAACAAGAGGCACCACTAACCAAACACCACTGCTAACTAGAGGCACCACTTTCCAAACACCACCATTAACTAGAGGCACCACTAACCAAACACCACCACTAACAAGAGTTACCATTAACCAAACACCACCATTAACAAGAGGCATTACTAACCAAACACCACCATTAACAAGAGGCACCACTAACCAAACACCACCATTAACAAAAGGCACAACTAACCAAACACCACCATTAACCAGAGGCACCACTAACCAAACACCACCATTAACCAGAGGCACCACTATCCAAACACCACCATTAACTAGAGGCACCACTAACCAAACACCACCATTAACAAGAGGCACAACTAACCAAACACCACCATTAACCAGAGGCACCACTATCCAAACACCACCATTAACTAGAGGCACCACTAACCAAACACCACCATTAACAAGAGGCACAACTAACCAAACACCACCATTAACTAGAGGCACCACTAACCAAACACCACCATTAACAAGAGGCACCACTAACCAAACACCACCATTAACCAGAGGCACCACTAACCAAACACCACCAGTAACAAGAGTTACCATTAACCAAACACCACTATTAACAAGAGGCATTACTAACCAAACACCACCATTAACAAGAGACACCACTAACCAAACACCACCATTAACAAAAGGCACAACTAACCAAACACCACCATTAACAAGAGGCACCACTAACCAAACACCACTGCTAACTAGAGGCACCACTATCCAAACACCACCATTAACTAGAGGCACCACTAACCAAACACCACCATTAACAAGAGGCATCACTAACCAAACACCACCATTAACTAGAGGCACCGCTAACCAAACACCACCATTAACAAGAGGCACAACTAACCAAACACCACCATTAACAAGAGGCACCACTAACCAAACACCACCGCTAACTAGAGAAACCACTAACCAAACACCACCATTAACTAGAAGCACCACTAACCAAATAACACCATGAAGACCAAAGAGATCTCCAAACAAGTCAGGGACAGAATGAGAAGTACAAGTCAGGTTAGGTTCATAAAAAATATCCCAATCTCTGATGATTCTACAGAGCACCATCAAATCCATTGTCATCAAATGGAAAGAGCATGGTACCACTAGAAACCTGCCAAGAGAGGGCCGTCTACCAAAACTCTCAGCCCGGGCAAGGATGGCATTAATCAGAGAGGCAGCACAGAGACTAAAGGTAAGCCTAAAGGAGCTGCAGAGTTGCCAAGCAGAGACTGGAGTATCTGTCCACACAACCACAATACATAGAGGTGAACTTTATGGCAGAGTGGGTAGAATAAAGCCTTAACTTATACACAAAAATTGTAAGGCTAGTTTTCAGTTTTCCAGAAAACATTTGAGAGACTCCCCAAATGTATGGAGGAAAATTCTGTGGTCAGATGAAACCTAAATTGACCTTTTTTTGGCCACCAAGGTAAAAGCTATGTTTGGCGCCAAACCAACACAGCTCATCACACCGACAACAACAACCCCACAATGAAACTTGGGGGTGGTAGCATCATGAGGGAATGTTTTTCGGCAGCAAGGACAGTGATCCCCAAATGTATGGAGGAAAATTCTGTGGTCAGGTGAAACCTAAATTGAACTGTTTTTGGCCACCAAGGTAAAAGCTATGTCTGGTGCCAAACCAACACAGCTCATCACACCGACAACAACAACCCCACAATGAAACTTGGGGGTGGTAGCATCATGAGGGAATGTTTTTCGGCATCAGGGACAGGGAAAATGATCCAAGTTGAGGGGAAGATGGATGGTGCAAAATGCAGGGATATTCTAGAGCGAAACCTATTTCACTGTGTCAGAGATTTGAGACTGGGATGGAGGTTTACCGTTCAACAAGACAATGACCTAAAGCACACTGCTAAAGCAAAACTCAAGTGAATTAAGGGAAAAAGTCTAAATATTTTGACGTGATCTAGTCAATTTCCAGACCTTAATCCAATTGAGAATCTGAAGATTGCTGTTCACCAGAGGAAATCATCAAACTTGAAAATACTGGAGCAGTTTTGCTTTGAAGAATGGGCAAAAATCCCAGTGGCAACATGTGGAAAACTCATAAAGACATATCTAAAGTGAACGGCAGCTGTAATTGCAGCAAAAGGAGGTTTTACAAAGTACTGACATTAGGGGGTTGAATGGTTATGGACTTATATTTGCTCTATTTGTTTTTTATCTCACAAAAAAAGAAAACCAAATGTCCTCAGTTGTAGGTATGTTCTTTAGATAAACTGATGCAAAAAACAGTGAAATTCCAGGTTGTGAAGTAGCTAAGCATGTAAAATTAAAATGGGGGTGAATACTTTCACAATCTACTGTATCTGACTGTTTTTCTTAGCATTAAGGATACAAAAAAAATAGCAAAGTTGAGGACTGTAGGAGCAGTGGTCTGACAAGGAAACTTAGTGCAGCAGATCAAAGACACATCATGCTTCCCTTCAAAATCGTAAGATGTCCAGCAGTGGCATCAGTTCAGAACAGGCAGAAATTAGTAGGAACCAGCTACACCCAACCATTTTTCAAAGAAGACACAAAAGAGAATAGTAAAACCAAAAACACTCAGTTTGAAAAAATGTTGCAGTAATCCGCAAGTGCTAGTAAAAGATGTAAAAAACAGGGTATTTGGTTGATACGTTTTTTGCAAAAAATGTATACTAAGCTGCTCTACCAATCTTCACGGTATACCCTTATCAGAGCAGTCCTAACTAATGTATGCAATCCCTATCTGATGTATTTAAAAACCTGATCATCTGTATATAACCTGTGTGAACAGGGTTCAGAGAGGAAAAATCCATGTGTGCATACAGGGCAGAACAGCTTTTGTGCAGATAGCCCAAGAGGAGTGGTGGAGCTCCCCAGTCTTGTAGACACAAGAGAACAATTATGGAAACAGGAACACATGGGCTACTTGCACAGTGAACAAGTCTGTATGATCATGTTCACACACCACCAAGAAACCTGAAGACACAAAAGAGAATAGTAAAACCAAAAACACTCAGTTTGAAAAAATGTTGCAGTAATCCGCAAGTGCTAGTAAAAGATGTAAAAAACAGGGTATTTGGTTGATACGTTTTTTGCAAAAAATGTATACTAAGCTGCTCTACCAATCTTCACGGTATACCCTTATCAGAGCAGTCCTAACTAATGTATGCAATCCCTATCTGATGTATTTAAAAACCTGATCATCTGTATATAACCTGTGTGAACAGGGTTCAGAGATGAAAAATCCATGTGTGCATATAGGGTAGAACAGCTTTTGTGCAGATAGCCCAAGAGGAGTGATGGAACTCCCCAGTCTTGTAGACACAAGAGAACAATTATGGAAACAGGAACACATGGGCTACTTGCACAGTGAACAAGTCTGTATGATCATGTTCACACACCACCAAGAAACCTGAAGACACAAAAGAGAATAGTAAAACCAAAAACACTCAGTTTGAAAAAATGTTGCAGTAATCCGCAAGTGCTAGTAAAAGATGTAAAAAACAGGGTATTTGGTTGATACGTTTTTTGCAAAAAATGTATACTAAGCTGCTCTACCAATCTTCACGGTATACCCTTATCAGAGCAGTCCTAACTAATGTATGCAATCCCTATCTGATGTATTTAAAAACCTGATCATCTGTATATAACCTGTGTGAACAGGGTTCAGAGAGGAAAAATCCATGTGTGCATACAGGGTAGAACAGCTTTTGTGCAGATAGCCCAAGAGGAGTGATGGAACTCCCCAGTCTTGTAGACACAAGAGAACAATTATGGAAACAGGAACACATGGGCTACTTGCACAGTGAACAAGTCTGTATGATCATGTTCACACACCACCAAGAAACCTGAAGACACAAAAGAGAATAGTAAAACCAAAAACACTCAGTTTGAAAAAATGTTGCAGTAATCCGCAAGTGCTAGTAAAAGATGTAAAAAACAGGGTATTTGGTTGATACGTTTTTTGCAAAAAATGTATACTAAGCTGCTCTACCAATCTTCACGGTATACCCTTTTCAGAGCAGTCCTAACTAATGTATGCAATCCCTATCTGATGTATTTAAAAACCTGATCATCTGTATATAACCTGTGTGAACAGGGTTCAGAGAGGAAAAATCCATGTGTGCATACAGGGTAGAACAGCTTTTGTGCAGATAGCCCAAGAGGAGTGGTGGAGCTCCCCAGTCTTGTAGACACAAGAGAACAATTATGGAAACAGGAACACATGGGCTACTTGCACAGTGAACAAGTCTGTATGATCATGTTCACACACCACCAAGAAACCTGAAGACACAAAAGAGAATAGTAAAACCAAAAACACTCAGTTTGAAAAAATGTTGCAGTAATCCGCAAGTGCTAGTAAAAGATGTAAAAAACAGGGTATTTGGTTGATACGTTTTTTGCAAAAAATGTATACTAAGCTGCTCTACCAATCTTCACGGTATACCCTTATCAGAGCAGTCCTAACTAATGTATGCAATCCCTATTTGATGTATTTAAAAACCTGATCATCTGTATATAACCTGTGTGAACAGGGTTCAGAGAGGAAAAATCCATGTGTGCATACAGGGTAGAACAGCTTTTGTGCAGATAGCCCAAGAGGAGTGATGGAACTCCCCAGTCTTGTAGACACAAGAGAACAATTATGGAAACAGGAACACATGGGCTACTTGCACAGTGAACAAGTATGTATGATCATGTTCACACACCACCAAGAAACCTGAAGACACAAAAGAGAATAGTAAAACCAAAAACACTCAGTTTGAAAAAATGTTGCAGTAATCCGCAAGTGCTAGTAAAAGATGTAAAAAACAGGGTATTTGGTTGATACGTTTTTTGCAAAAAATGTATACTAAGCTGCTCTACCAATCTTCACGGTATACCCTTATCAGAGCAGTCCTAACTAATGTATGCAATCCCTATTTGATGTATTTAAAAACCTGATCATCTGTATATAACCTGTGTGAACAGGGTTCAGAGAGGAAAAATCCATGTGTGCATACAGGGTAGAACAGCTTTTGTGCAGATAGCCCAAGAGGAGTGATGGAACTCCCCAGTCTTGTAGACACAAGAGAACAATTATGGAAACAGGAACACATGGGCTACTTGCACAGTGAACAAGTCTGTATGATCATGTTCACACACCACCAAGAAACCTGAAGACACAAAAGAGAATAGTAAAACCAAAAACACTCAGTTTGAAAAAATGTTGCAGTAATCCGCAAGTGCTAGTAAAAGATGTAAAAAACAGGGTATTTGGTTGATACGTTTTTTGCAAAAAATGTATACTAAGCTGCTCTACCAATCTTCACGGTATACCCTTATCAGAGCAGTCCTAACTAATGTATGCAATCCCTATTTGATGTATTTAAAAACCTGATCATCTGTATATAACCTGTGTGAACAGGGTTCAGAGAGGAAAAATCCATGTGTGCATACAGGGTAGAACAGCTTTTGTGCATATAGCCCAAGAGGAGTGATGGAACTCCCCAGTCTTGTAGACACAAGAGAACAATTATGGAAACAGGAACACATGGGCTACTTGCACAGTGAACAAGTCTGTATGATCATGTTCACACACCACCAAGAAACCTGAAGACACAAAAGAGAATAGTAAAACCAAAAACACTCAGTTTGAAAAAATGTTGCAGTAATCCGCAAGTGCTAGTAAAAGATGTAAAAAACAGGGTATTTGGTTGATACGTTTTTTGCAAAAAATGTATACTAAGCTGCTCTACCAATCTTCACGGTATACCCTTATCAGAGCAGTCCTAACTAATGTATGCAATCCCTATCTGATGTATTTAAAAACCTGATCATCTGTATATAACCTGTGTGAACAGGGTTCAGAGAGGAAAAATCCATGTGTGCATACAGGGTAGAACAGCTTTTGTGCAGATAGCCCAAGAGGAGTGGTGGAGCTCCCCAGTCTTGTAGACACAAGAGAACAATTATGGAAACAGGAACACATGGGCTACTTGCACAGTGAACAAGTCTGTATGATCATGTTCACACACCACCAAGAAACCTGAAGACACAAAAGAGAATAGTAAAACCAAAAACACTCAGTTTGAAAAAATGTTGCAGTAATCCGCAAGTGCTAGTAAAAGATGTAAAAAACAGGGTATTTGGTTGATACGTTTTTTGCAAAAAATGTATACTAAGCTGCTCTACCAATCTTCACGGTATACCCTTATCAGAGCAGTCCTAACTAATGTATGCAATCCCTATCTGATGTATTTAAAAACCTGATCATCTGTATATAACCTGTGTGAACAGGGTTCAGAGAGGAAAAATCCATGTGTGCATACAGGGTAGAACAGCTTTTGTGCAGATAGCCCAAGAGGAGTGATGGAACTCCCCAGTCTTGTAGACACAAGAGAACAATTATGGAAACAGGAACACATGGGCTACTTGCACAGTGAACAAGTCTGTATGATCATGTTCACACACCACCAAGAAACCTGAAGACACAAAAGAGAATAGTAAAACCAAAAACACTCAGTTTGAAAAAATGTTGCAGTAATCCGCAAGTGCTAGTAAAAGATGTAAAAAACAGGGTATTTGGTTGATACGTTTTTTGCAAAAAATGTATACTAAGCTGCTCTACCAATCTTCACGGTATACCCTTATCAGAGCAGTCCTAACTAATGTATGCAATCCCTATCTGATGTATTTAAAAACCTGATCATCTGTATATAACCTGTGTGAACAGGGTTCAGAGAGGAAAAATCCATGTGTGCATACAGGGTAGAACAGCTTTTGTGCAGATAGCCCAAGAGGAGTGATGGAACTCCCCAGTCTTGTAGACACAAGAGAACAATTATGGAAACAGGAACACATGGGCTACTTGCACAGTGAACAAGTCTGTATGATCATGTTCACACACCACCAAGAAACCTGAAGACACAAAAGAGAATAGTAAAACCAAAAACACTCAGTTTGAAAAAATGTTGCAGTAATCCGCAAGTGCTAGTAAAAGATGTAAAAAACAGGGTATTTGGTTGATACGTTTTTTGCAAAAAATGTATACTAAGCTGCTCTACCAATCTTCACGGTATACCCTTTTCAGAGCAGTCCTAACTAATGTATGCAATCCCTATCTGATGTATTTAAAAACCTGATCATCTGTATATAACCTGTGTGAACAGGGTTCAGAGAGGAAAAATCCATGTGTGCATACAGGGTAGAACAGCTTTTGTGCAGATAGCCCAAGAGGAGTGGTGGAGCTCCCCAGTCTTGTAGACACAAGAGAACAATTATGGAAACAGGAACACATGGGCTACTTGCACAGTGAACAAGTCTGTATGATCATGTTCACACACCACCAAGAAACCTGAAGACACAAAAGAGAATAGTAAAACCAAAAACACTCAGTTTGAAAAAATGTTGCAGTAATCCGCAAGTGCTAGTAAAAGATGTAAAAAACAGGGTATTTGGTTGATACGTTTTTTGCAAAAAATGTATACTAAGCTGCTCTACCAATCTTCACGGTATACCCTTATCAGAGCAGTCCTAACTAATGTATGCAATCCCTATTTGATGTATTTAAAAACCTGATCATCTGTATATAACCTGTGTGAACAGGGTTCAGAGAGGAAAAATCCATGTGTGCATACAGGGTAGAACAGCTTTTGTGCAGATAGCCCAAGAGGAGTGATGGAACTCCCCAGTCTTGTAGACACAAGAGAACAATTATGGAAACAGGAACACATGGGCTACTTGCACAGTGAACAAGTCTGTATGATCATGTTCACACACCACCAAGAAACCTGAAGACACAAAAGAGAATAGTAAAACCAAAAACACTCAGTTTGAAAAAATGTTGCAGTAATCCGCAAGTGCTAGTAAAAGATGTAAAAAACAGGGTATTTGGTTGATACGTTTTTTGCAAAAAATGTATACTAAGCTGCTCTACCAATCTTCACGGTATACCCTTATCAGAGCAGTCCTAACTAATGTATGCAATCCCTATTTGATGTATTTAAAAACCTGATCATCTGTATATAACCTGTGTGAACAGGGTTCAGAGAGGAAAAATCCATGTGTGCATACAGGGTAGAACAGCTTTTGTGCAGATAGCCCAAGAGGAGTGATGGAACTCCCCAGTCTTGTAGACACAAGAGAACAATTATGGAAACAGGAACACATGGGCTACTTGCACAGTGAACAAGTCTGTATGATCATGTTCACACACCACCAAGAAACCTGAAGACACAAAAGAGAATAGTAAAACCAAAAACACTCAGTTTGAAAAAATGTTGCAGTAATCCGCAAGTGCTAGTAAAAGATGTAAAAAACAGGGTATTTGGTTGATACGTTTTTTGCAAAAAATGTATACTAAGCTGCTCTACCAATCTTCACGGTATACCCTTATCAGAGCAGTCCTAACTAATGTATGCAATCCCTATTTGATGTATTTAAAAACCTGATCATCTGTATATAACCTGTGTGAACAGGGTTCAGAGAGGAAAAATCCATGTGTGCATACAGGGTAGAACAGCTTTTGTGCATATAGCCCAAGAGGAGTGATGGAACTCCCCAGTCTTGTAGACACAAGAGAACAATTATGGAAACAGGAACACATGGGCTACTTGCACAGTGAACAAGTCTGTATGATCATGTTCACACACCACCAAGAAACCTGAAGACACAAAAGAGAATAGTAAAACCAAAAACACTCAGTTTGAAAAAATGTTGCAGTAATCCGCAAGTGCTAGTAAAAGATGTAAAAAACAGGGTATTTGGTTGATACGTTTTTTGCAAAAAATGTATACTAAGCTGCTCTACCAATCTTCACGGTATACCCTTATCAGAGCAGTCCTAACTAATGTATGCAATCCCTATCTGATGTATTTAAAAACCTGATCATCTGTATATAACCTGTGTGAACAGGGTTCAGAGAGGAAAAATCCATGTGTGCATACAGGGTAGAACAGCTTTTGTGCAGATAGCCCAAGAGGAGTGGTGGAGCTCCCCAGTCTTGTAGACACAAGAGAACAATTATGGAAACAGGAACACATGGGCTACTTGCACAGTGAACAAGTCTGTATGATCATGTTCACACACCACCAAGAAACCTGAAGACACAAAAGAGAATAGTAAAACCAAAAACACTCAGTTTGAAAAAATGTTGCAGTAATCCGCAAGTGCTAGTAAAAGATGTAAGAAACAGGGTATTTGGTTGATACGTTTTTTGCAAAAAATGTATACTAAGCTGCTCTACCAATCTTCACGGTATACCCTTATCAGAGCAGTCCTAACTAATGTATGCAATCCCTATCTGATGTATTTAAAAACCTGATCATCTGTATATAACCTGTGTGAACAGGGTTCAGAGAGGAAAAATCCATGTGTGCATACAGGGTAGAACAGCTTTTGTGCAGATAGCCCAAGAGGAGTGATGGAACTCCCCAGTCTTGTAGACACAAGAGAACAATTATGGAAACAGGAACACATGGGCTACTTGCACAGTGAACAAGTCTGTATGATCATGTTCACACACCACCAAGAAACCTGAAGACACAAAAGAGAATAGTAAAACCAAAAACACTCAGTTTGAAAAAATGTTGCAGTAATCCGCAAGTGCTAGTAAAAGATGTAAAAAACAGGGTATTTGGTTGATACGTTTTTTGCAAAAAATGTATACTAAGCTGCTCTACCAATCTTCACGGTATACCCTTATCAGAGCAGTCCTAACTAATGTATGCAATCCCTATCTGATGTATTTAAAAACCTGATCATCTGTATATAACCTGTGTGAACAGGGTTCAGAGAGGAAAAATCCATGTGTGCATACAGGGTAGAACAGCTTTTGTGCAGATAGCCCAAGAGGAGTGATGGAACTCCCCAGTCTTGTAGACACAAGAGAACAATTATGGAAACAGGAACACATGGGCTACTTGCACAGTGAACAAGTCTGTATGATCATGTTCACACACCACCAAGAAACCTGAAGACACAAAAGAGAATAGTAAAACCAAAAACACTCAGTTTGAAAAAATGTTGCAGTAATCCGCAAGTGCTAGTAAAAGATGTAAAAAACAGGGTATTTGGTTGATACGTTTTTTGCAAAAAATGTATACTAAGCTGCTCTACCAATCTTCACGGTATACCCTTTTCAGAGCAGTCCTAACTAATGTATGCAATCCCTATCTGATGTATTTAAAAACCTGATCATCTGTATATAACCTGTGTGAACAGGGTTCAGAGAGGAAAAATCCATGTGTGCATACAGGGTAGAACAGCTTTTGTGCAGATAGCCCAAGAGGAGTGGTGGAGCTCCCCAGTCTTGTAGACACAAGAGAACAATTATGGAAACAGGAACACATGGGCTACTTGCACAGTGAACAAGTCTGTATGATCATGTTCACACACCACCAAGAAACCTGAAGACACAAAAGAGAATAGTAAAACCAAAAACACTCAGTTTGAAAAAATGTTGCAGTAATCCGCAAGTGCTAGTAAAAGATGTAAAAAACAGGGTATTTGGTTGATACGTTTTTTGCAAAAAATGTATACTAAGCTGCTCTACCAATCTTCACGGTATACCCTTATCAGAGCAGTCCTAACAAATGTATGCAATCCCTATTTGATGTATTTAAAAACCTGATCATCTGTATATAACCTGTGTGAACAGGGTTCAGAGAGGAAAAATCCATGTGTGCATACAGGGTAGAACAGCTTTTGTGCAGATAGCCCAAGAGGAGTGATGGAACTCCCCAGTCTTGTAGACACAAGAGAACAATTATGGAAACAGGAACACATGGGCTACTTGCACAGTGAACAAGTCTGTATGATCATGTTCACACACCACCAAGAAACCTGAAGACACAAAAGAGAATAGTAAAACCAAAAACACTCAGTTTGAAAAAATGTTGCAGTAATCCGCAAGTGCTAGTAAAAGATGTAAAAAACAGGGTATTTGGTTGATACGTTTTTTGCAAAAAATGTATACTAAGCTGCTCTACCAATCTTCACGGTATACCCTTATCAGAGCAGTCCTAACTAATGTATGCAATCCCTATTTGATGTATTTAAAAACCTGATCATCTGTATATAACCTGTGTGAACAGGGTTCAGAGAGGAAAAATCCATGTGTGCATACAGGGTAGAACAGCTTTTGTGCAGATAGCCCAAGAGGAGTGATGGAACTCCCCAGTCTTCTAGACACAAGAGAACAATTATGGAAACAGGAACACATGGGCTACTTGCACAGTGAACAAGTCTGTATGATCATGTTCACACACCACCAAGAAACCTGAAGACACAAAAGAGAATAGTAAAACCAAAAACACTCAGTTTGAAAAAATGTTGCAGTAATCCGCAAGTGCTAGTAAAAGATGTAAAAAACAGGGTATTTGGTTGATACGTTTTTTGCAAAAAATGTATACTAAGCTGCTCTACCAATCTTCACGGTATACCCTTTTCAGAGCAGTCCTAACTAATGTATGCAATCCCTATCTGATGTATTTAAAAACCTGATCATCTGTATATAACCTGTGTGAACAGGGTTCAGAGAGGAAAAATCCATGTGTGCATACAGGGTAGAACAGCTTTTGTGCAGATAGCCCAAGAGGAGTGGTGGAGCTCCCCAGTCTTGTAGACACAAGAGAACAATTATGGAAACAGGAACACATGGGCTACTTGCACAGTGAACAAGTCTGTATGATCATGTTCACACACCACCAAGAAACCTGAAGACACAAAAGAGAATAGTAAAACCAAAAACACTCAGTTTGAAAAAATGTTGCAGTAATCCGCAAGTGCTAGTAAAAGATGTAAAAAACAGGGTATTTGGTTGATACGTTTTTTGCAAAAAATGTATACTAAGCTGCTCTACCAATCTTCACGGTATACCCTTATCAGAGCAGTCCTAACAAATGTATGCAATCCCTATTTGATGTATTTAAAAACCTGATCATCTGTATATAACCTGTGTGAACAGGGTTCAGAGAGGAAAAATCCATGTGTGCATACAGGGTAGAACAGCTTTTGTGCAGATAGCCCAAGAGGAGTGATGGAACTCCCCAGTCTTGTAGACACAAGAGAACAATTATGGAAACAGGAACACATGGGCTACTTGCACAGTGAACAAGTCTGTATGATCATGTTCACACACCACCAAGAAACCTGAAGACACAAAAGAGAATAGTAAAACCAAAAACACTCAGTTTGAAAAAATGTTGCAGTAATCCGCAAGTGCTAGTAAAAGATGTAAAAAACAGGGTATTTGGTTGATACGTTTTTTGCAAAAAATGTATACTAAGCTGCTCTACCAATCTTCACGGTATACCCTTATCAGAGCAGTCCTAACTAATGTATGCAATCCCTATTTGATGTATTTAAAAACCTGATCATCTGTATATAACCTGTGTGAACAGGGTTCAGAGAGGAAAAATCCATGTGTGCATACAGGGTAGAACAGCTTTTGTGCAGATAGCCCAAGAGGAGTGATGGAACTCCCCAGTCTTGTAGACACAAGAGAACAATTATGGAAACAGGAACACATGGGCAACTTGCACAGTGAACAAGTCTGTATGATCATGTTCACACACCACCAAGAAACCTGAAGACACAAAAGAGAATAGTAAAACCAAAAACACTCAGTTTGAAAAAATGTTGCAGTAATCCGCAAGTGCTAGTAAAAGATGTAAAAAACAGGGTATTTGGTTGATACGTTTTTTGCAAAAAATGTATACTAAGCTGCTCTACCAATCTTCACGGTATACCCTTATCAGAGCAGTCCTAACTAATGTATGCAATCCCTATCTGATGTATTTAAAAACCTGATCATCTGTATATAACCTGTGTGAACAGGGTTCAGAGAGGAAAAATCCATGTGTGCATACAGGGTAGAACAGCTTTTGTGCAGATAGCCCAAGAGGAGTGGTGGAACTCCCCAGTCTTGTAGACACAAGAGAACAATTATGGAAACAGGAACACATGGGCTACTTGCACAGTGAACAAGTCTGTATGATCATGTTCACACACCACCAAGAAACCTGAAGACACAAAAGAGAATAGTAAAACCAAAAACACTCAGTTTGAAAAAATGTTGCAGTAATCCGCAAGTGCTAGTAAAAGATGTAAAAAACAGGGTATTTGGTTGATACGTTTTTTGCAAAAAATGTATACTAAGCTGCTCTACCAATCTTCACGGTATACCCTTATCAGAGCAGTCCTAACTAATGTATGCAATCCCTATCTGATGTATTTAAAAACCTGATCATCTGTATATAACCTGTGTGAACAGGGTTCAGAGAGGAAAAATCCATGTGTGCATACAGGGTAGAACAGCTTTTGTGCAGATAGCCCAAGAGGAGTGGTGGAACTCCCCAGTCTTGTAGACACAAGAGAACAATTATGGAAACACAGGTTATATACAGATGATCAGGTTTTTAAATAAATCAGATAGGGATTGCATACATTAGTTAGGACTGCTCTGATAAGGGTATACCGTGAAGATTGGTAGAGCAGCTTAGTATACATTTTTTGCAAAAAACGTATCAACCAAATACCCTGTTTTTTACATCTTTTACTAGCACTTGCGGATTACTGCAACATTTTTTCAAACTGAGTGTTTTTGGTTTTACTATTCTCTTTTGTGTCTTCAGGTTTCTTGGTGGTGTGTGAACATGATCATACAGACTTGTTCACTGTGCAAGTAGCCCATGTGTTCCTGTTTCCATAATTGTTCTCTTGTGTCTACAAGACTGGGGAGTTCCACCACTCCTCTTGGGCTATCTGCACAAAAGCTGTTCTACCCTGTATGCACACATGGATTTTTCCTCTCTGAACCCTGTTCACACAGGTTATATACAGATGATCAGGTTTTTAAATACATCAGATAGGGATTGCATACATTAGTTAGGACTGCTCTGATAAGGGTATACCGTGAAGATTGGTAGAGCAGCTTAGTATACATTTTTTGCAAAAAACGTATCAACCAAATACCCTGTTTTTTACATCTTTTACTAGCACTTGCGGATTACTGCAACATTTTTTCAAACTGAGTGTTTTTGGTTTTACTATTCTCTTTTGTGTCTTCAGGTTTCTTGGTGGTGTGTGAACATGATCATACAGACTTGTTCACTGTGCAAGTAGCCCATGTGTTCCTGTTTCCATAATTGTTCTCTTGTGTCTACAAGACTGGGGAGTTCCACCACTCCTCTTGGGCTATCTGCACAAAAGCTGTTCTACCCTGTATGCACACATGGATTTTTCCTCTCTGAACCCTGTTCACACAGGTTATATACAGATGATCAGGTTTTTAAATACATCAGATAGGGATTGCATACATTAGTTAGGACTCCTCTGATAAGGGTATACCGTGAAGATTGGTAGAGCAGCTTAGTATACATTTTTTGCAAAAAACGTATCAACCAAATACCCTGTTTTTTACATCTTTTACTAGCACTTGCGGATTACTGCAACATTTTTTCAAACTGAGTGTTTTTGGTTTTACTATTCTCTTTTGTGTCTTCAGGTTTCTTGGTGGTGTGTGAACATGATCATACAGACTTGTTCACTGTGCAAGTAGCCCATGTGTTCCTGTTTCCATTTTTCAAAGAAGTCTGGTCAGAAAAGGTCTTCATGGAAGAATTGCAGCAAAAAAGACAGACCCTCCACATAGAAACAATGTCAAACTAATCAACTATGAAGGAAAACATAGGTCCTGGGATTTAAAACAAAATGGCAGCAGGGTCTCTGAACTGAGGAGTCAAAATCTGAACATTTGGCTGTAACAAAAGACAGGTGGTTTGCTGAAAGGCTGGAGAGTGGACCAATAGTGTCTGCAGGAACAATTTAGCCTGGTAAACGGTTTCTGCAAGTCTGGGGTTGCATTTCAGCACATGGAGTTGGTGATGAGGTCAAGATTAATAGTGTCCTCAGTGAAAAATACAGGTAGATAATTCATCCAACATACAATACCTTCAGTAAGGCATCTGATTTGCTCCAAATATATTCTGCAGCAAGAAAAAACTCCAAGAATGCAGCCAATGGAAAATTCATTTAGTAGGTGATTGTAAATATTACATCAGTGTGGGTCTCATCATAGTGACTCCCATCAACTGCCAAAATGAAGGACAAGTCATTGATTTGAGCTATTACTTCATTCAAGTCTATATCTGATACAAAGCTAGCCGACTGCAGAGCAGCGCATGTCCAACCTGTCCTTCCGTATCCTTCAATTCATCATGTAGCCATGGAGAAAACTGGAGTAGAATGGGAATTCAAGCCTTCCATTCTTGGGATCTGTTTGGGTCTAAACTGAGGGATCCACACCGAACAGTTAGCAGCTATTCAGTGGATGTATAATACCTTGTTTAAGCTGGACTACTCTCATAAAAACAATGAAGAACAAAGGAGAAAAGTTTTAGGTCTCCAGCATTTGTTCTGCTGATTAGTAGGAGTCCCATGGAGCCATGAGCGTGTGTGTAGGAAGATGGACCAGGCTAGTGGTCTCTCTTGCTTGTCCGGGCTGGAAGTGTTGGGGCTGTCACCATTGTTGCCGGGGAAAAGACTTTCTGACTGGAACAGACCTTTGCACCTCACTGTTGTGGGTGGATCTGATATAAAAGGTACTGAGCGCACGAGAACGGGGCTTTTGGCAGGTACCCATCGTGTGCTACAAGAGAAGGTTGTCTCCCTCTCCGCTGACTGACGCCAAACTGCAGGGCTCGTGATTCCATTCCGGTCACCACTCATACAGAGGGTGTACCGTAAGGGGACATTTCCTCATTACTCTCTGACCTCAACAGTATTAACCAGTCTGTACGCTGACAACTTCAGACACGCAACGCAGTACCGATCCTACGGTGCACGCTGAATGTAGTAATGAGACTGCGACCTCCAAGCCGGGACTTTGTACACCATTTGCGGTAGTTCCAACCTCCTGGCAGGCAGCACCTTGCTCCAGGACCTAGAGACCCCTTGTAGGAAGGCCAGGATACTTTGCCGCCGTGCAAAGACAGTGCTTCACCTTTCTCCAGGACCGGTTCAGAGACTTCTCGCATCACCTACAGCGCAATCGTGGGATTTTCCAGCCTCCACCGTCCAGGAACCAGAGACTGATAAGTTAACTCATTATTTGACCCTCTGTCATTACTCTGTTACCGTTAACACTTTGTGTTTTTATATACTTTCACCCCATACTCCCTGCGTGGAGTATTTACTGCTGTGATAATTTTATATAAAAAAAACGTTAACTATTGCTTTGTCTCATGCTTGCAGGATGCAGTCCAACAGCATGGTGATGGCAGACCAAGCAGTTAGGGGGTGGCCCTATGTCCAGTATCTCACTGGGGGCAATGTTGAACAATTTGCCAAAGTTTACGGGAACTAACACCATGTTGTGGAGCTGGACTGAACTCATAAGGGGTATGATGAGAATGCACTCCATGACCCCGACATTGGAAACTGAGGTGGCTATCATGGCATTAGATGGAGAAGCCAGAGACTCAGTTATGTTACAGACCCCCAGGGAGCGGGACACCTTTAATAAAGTGTTGCAAATTTTGGAAGAGACCCGTGAAGATCCCACAGACATAGGGGAACTGAGGACACGTCTCTTTAGTCGTATGCAGAGGGAGGGGGAGACTGTGACACAGTACATGAACGCACTGCAGGAGTTACATACTGCGATTGTTAGGAAAGATGGCTTTGGTATAGGCTCTAAGGACATAATGCTGCAAGACCTTTTAGTGACGGGCTTGAGGGACATGCTGATGAAACAGGCCCTGCGGGAGCATGTGCGGGTAAACCCTCGTATGACTTTTTCATAGATAGAAAGTGAAGCGCTCACGCGTGAACAAGGAGCAGGGGGTGACAGTCCTGGTGGGGAAGGTCTGGAACGAGGAGATGTCCGTGAATGCAATCACCGAACCCCAATGGGTGGAAGTATTGAGGAGAGAACTTATGAATATTAAGGGGGAATTAGCTGACGTTAAATAGAAGACGGAGGTTGAAGCAAACCCACCCGTGGACAGGGAAGGCCTGGAGACCCGCTGTGATGCTAGAATGCTTCGTCTGCTTTAATTGTGGTGAGAATGGACACATAGCACGGGAGTGTACATGTCGTGGAAGAATTCCACCCCATCATCCGTTAAACTAGAAGACTCTGAGCCAGGGGGATGCCACCCGAAGCCAGAACAGATGCGAAGGAGTAGTGGAAGTCCCACAATTCTAGTGTCAACATGCCCTCTGGTCTGGGCTGAATTTGATGGTTGTGCAGTGCATTGCTTGGTGTGCACAAGGGCTCTCAGTTGACAACAATGCCAGAGACTTACTTCCAGCGATATTTTCCTGAAGCAAGACGGTCTGAGTGGGGCCCAGTGATAATGTTGATGGCTGCCAACCAAAAGCCCATCTAGGTTGCAGGGGTGGTGTGTATGCTGATTTCCATTTGTGGAAAGGATCTGGGATGAAGGGGTGTGGTGCTGACACAGGGAGAAGTGAGTAGCGAACACACAGTCACCATTGGATTTAAAGGAATTCCGGAGTCTCCTCATCAATGAGACTCTGAAGCAGTGGAATCCACATACCCCTCAGAGGACAGTATTCCAACAGTTAGTTCATACAGCTCAAACTCAAGAGTCTTGCCGTGACGGGGAGTGTTAGGAAAAGTGATCATTCTCGCCTTTTCCAAACTCATTCTACCACCCGGACATTCAGTACTCACTTTGCCCATGCAAGCTCGCATCTCTTTGGAAGGAGATGAGATTCAAATTGAGCCTTCTTTTTCAGAACAACTTCCCTCGGGATTCTTGGTGGCACGTACGCTAGCCATAGTGTGTGATGGAACTGTTCCTGTACGCTGTGTCAATTTAGGGGACCAGGATATCATAGTTATCCCCAAAAGCAAAGTAGCCTGGATTGTGGGAAAGACTGAAGAGATAATACCACCCCAGGCTGTGCAGCTGAAGATACAGCAAGGGGCCCCTGGACTGTTACGGTGAACTTCTCTTTGATGCCGGAACCCCAGCATATTCAGGATGAACGACTTATTCTGGAACAAATGTGGGCTGAATTGACTGAACTCAGGCACAGGTGCAGCAGGTGGAGGCTCTATTAGAGCGATATAGGGACATATTTGCTCACCATGAAGACAATGTCTCCTGCACCACGGCCATCACACATGAGATACCTACTGAAAATACTGTGCTCATAAGAGAGTGCTATTGGCAAATCCCAACACAGCTGTACCAAGAGGTGAAGAATATGTTAGGTCAGATGTTGCAGAAAGTGTCATCAGAGACAGCCAGAGTTCAAGGGCTGCTCCAATAGTTTTGGTGCAGAATAAAGATGGGACTCTGCGGTTTTGTGTGGATTACCAGAAACTCAATGCCTGTACCATGAGAGATTCATACCCATTACCCAAGATTGAGGAATCCCTGTCCGCTCTAGGAAAAGCCAACTTTTTTCCTACGTTGAACCTTGCCAGCGGCTATTGGCAGGTGCCGATGTCAGAACAAGTTCGAGCAAAGACCGCCTTTATTGTACCCATGGGCCTGTTTGGGCGGTTTGAACTTCAAAGCCATGCTTATCTATTTAGACAACATCATAGTCTACGCTGCTTCATTTTAGGAACATCTACAATGACTGGAACAGGTGTTGAGTTGCCTTCAGAAGCACGGTCTAAAGGTGAATCCTCAAGAAGAGACATCGGAGCCTCTCAAGCCAGTTCCCACGGTAGTAGAAGAATTAGAAGATGAGGAGAGTGATGACCGATGACCCGGGGTCCTCAGAGGATCTAAGCTAGAGAGTACAGACACACCATTGCTCCCTCCTATACAATTATACAATTAAGAACACTTCATTTGGCAGCAAAATGTACAAAACCAGGGATTCAAGCTTCAGGAGGCTAATTTGCATATTCCAGGTGCCTTCTGGGAGAAGCGAAGTCTCCCTAAGCTAGAAGATCGTTGGGTACAGCCGGGACCAGCTGCTTCGAAAGCATCACCAAACCAGGGATTCAAGCTTCAGGAGGCTAATTTGCATATTCCAGGTGCCTTCTGGGAGAAGCGAAGTCTCCCTAAGCTAGAAGATCGTTGGGTACAGCCGGGACCAGCTGCTTCGAAAGCATCACCAAACCAGGGATTCAAGCTTCAGGAGGCTAATTTGCATATTCCAGGTGCCTTCTGGGAGAAGCGAAGTCTCCCTAAGCTAGAAGATCGTTGGGTACAGCCGGGACCAGCTGCTTCGAAAGCATCACCAAACCAGGGATTCAAGCTTCAGGAGGCTAATTTGCATATTCCAGGTGCCTTCTGGGAGAAGCGAAGTCTCCCTAAGCTAGAAGATCGTTGGGTACAGCCGGGACCAGCTGCTTCGAAAGCATCACCAAACCAGGGATTCAAGCTTCAGGAGGCTAATTTGCATATTCCAGGTGCCTTCTGGGAGAAGCGAAGTCTCCCTAAGCTAGAAGATCGTTGGGTACAGCCGGGGCCAGCTGCTTCGAAAGCATCACCAAACCAGGGATTCAAGCTTCAGGAGGCTAATTTGCATATTCCAGGTGCCTTCTGGGAGAAGCGAAGTCTCCCTAAGCTAGAAGATCGTTGGGTACAGCCGGGACCAGCTGCTTCGAAAGCATCACCAAACCAGGGATTCAAGCTTCAGGAGGCTAATTTGCATATTCCAGGTGCCTTCTGGGAGAAGCGAAGTCTCCCTAAGCTAGAAGATCGTTGGGTACAGCCGGGGCCAGCTGCTTCGAAAGCATCACCAAACCAGGGATTCAAGCTTCAGGAGGCTAATTTGCATATTCCAGGTGCCTTCTGGGAGAAGCGAAGTCTCCCTAAGCTAGAAGATCGTTGGGTACAGCCGGGACCAGCTGCTTCGAAAGCATCACCAAACCAGGGATTCAAGCTTCAGGAGGCTAATTTGCATATTCCAGGTGCCTTCTGGGAGAAGCGAAGTCTCCCTAAGCTAGAAGATCGTTTGGTACAGCCGGGACCAGCTGCTTCGAAAGCATCACCAAACCAGGGATTCAAGCTTCAGGAGGCTAATTTGCATATTCCAGGTGCCTTCTGGGAGAAGCGAAGTCTCCCTAAGCTAGAAGATCGTTGGGTACAGCCGGGACCAGCTGCTTCGAAAGCATCACCAAACCAGGGATTCAAGCTTCAGGAGGCTAATTTGCATATTCCAGGTGCCTTCTGGGAGAAGCGAAGTCTCCCTAAGCTAGAAGATCGTTGGGTACAGCCGGGACCAGCTGCTTCGAAAGCATCACCAAACCAGGGATTCAAGCTTCAGGAGGCTAATTTGCATATTCCAGGTGCCTTCTGGGAGAAGCGAAGTCTCCCTAAGCTAGAAGATCGTTGGGTACAGCCGGGACCAGCTGCTTCGAAAGCATCACCAAACCAGGGATTCAAGCTTCAGGAGGCTAATTTGCATATTCCAGGTGCCTTCTGGGAGAAGCGAAGTCTCCCTAAGCTAGAAGATCGTTGGGTACAGCCGGGGCCAGCTGCTTCGAAAGCATCACCAAACCAGGGATTCAAGCTTCAGGAGGCTAATTTGCATATTCCAGGTGCCTTCTGGGAGAAGCGAAGTCTCCCTAAGCTAGAAGATCGTTGGGTACAGCCGGGACCAGCTGCTTCGAAAGCATCACCAAACCAGGGATTCAAGCTTCAGGAGGCTAATTTGCATATTCCAGGTGCCTTCTGGGAGAAGCGAAGTCTCCCTAAGCTAGAAGATCGTTGGGTACAGCCGGGACCAGCTGCTTCGAAAGCATCACCAAACCAGGGATTCAAGCTTCAGGAGGCTAATTTGCATATTCCAGGTGCCTTCTGGGAGAAGCGAAGTCTCCCTAAGCTAGAAGATCGTTGGGTACAGCCGGGACCAGCTGCTTCGAAAGCATCACCAAACCAGGGATTCAAGCTTCAGGAGGCTAATTTGCATATTCCAGGTGCCTTCTGGGAGAAGCGAAGTCTCCCTAAGCTAGAAGATCGTTGGGTACAGCCGGGGCCAGCTGCTTCGAAAGCATCACCAAACCAGGGATTCAAGCTTCAGGAGGCTAATTTGCATATTCCAGGTGCCTTCTGGGAGAAGCGAAGTCTCCCTAAGCTAGAAGATCGTTGGGTACAGCCGGGACCAGCTGCTTCGAAAGCATCACCAAACCAGGGATTCAAGCTTCAGGAGGCTAATTTGCATATTCCAGGTGCCTTCTGGGAGAAGCGAAGTCTCCCTAAGCTAGAAGATCGTTGGGTACAGCCGGGGCCAGCTGCTTCGAAAGCATCACCAAACCAGGGATTCAAGCTTCAGGAGGCTAATTTGCATATTCCAGGTGCCTTCTGGGAGAAGCGAAGTCTCCCTAAGCTAGAAGATCGTTGGGTACAGCCGGGACCAGCTGCTTCGAAAGCATCACCAAACCGCGCGCCTTATGGCGCGCGAATTTTTGCCTGTAGGACATTATTGCAAGAGAGCTTGGCTGAGTAGATTACACAAGAAGGAAAACACACAGCAAGTCAGCAGGATCTAGGAGCAACATGGCAGATGTGACAACCTACATGGTGAGCTGCAGCATGTGCTACATGTTCACAGATCGACCAGAAGAAGAATCCAATTTCACCTGTCAGAAGTGTAGACTAGTGGCCCTTTTAGAAGAAAAGGTGCGGGGTCTGGAAGAAAGAATAGCAACTTTGAAACTCATCAAAGAGAATGAAGACCTTCTAGACAGAACAGAAGCATCTCTACTGGTCACAGAAGGTGCAAAAAGTGTCAGAGAACCTCCAAAAGCAGATGAGTGGAAGCATGTGACCAAAAGAAGCAAGAAGACCATGGAGAAATCACCAACCACACAACTGAAGAACCGATATCAAATCTTTGTAGAGGATGAAGATGGCACACCTAAGAATGAAGCAATACCAGCAAGCAAAAAAGAAAAGGGCACACAGCAACAAGTGACAGCAAAAAGTACAGCCAAGAAGCAACGAAGAGTGGTGGTGGTGGGAGACTCACTACTGAGAGGCACAGAAGCAGCCATCTGCAGACCGGACATAACTGCAAGAGAAGTATGCTGCCTTCCAGGTGCGATGATCAAGGATGTGACCGATAGGATACCAAAGCTCTTCAGCTCCAAGGACGTCCACCCATTTCTTCTGATACATGTTGGCACCAATGACACGGCAAGGAAGGACCTACCGACAATCTGCAAGGACTTTGAAGAGTTGGGGAAGAAAGTAAAGGAACTGGATGCACAGGTAGTTTTTTCTTCTATCCTTCCAGTAGACGGGCATGGCACCAGGAGATGGAACAGGATCCTTGATGCAAACAACTGGCTAAGACTATGGTGCAGACAACAAGGATTCGGATTCCTGGACCACGGTGTGAATTACTGGTATGATGGACTCCTCGCCAGAGACGGACTACACCTCAACAAACCTGGGAAACACACATTCGCCAGAAGACTCGCTACACTCATCAGGAGGGCGTTAAACTAGAAGAAGAGGGGACGGGAAGAAAAACATTAGACTCGAACAAAGACGACCCAGGAAAACATACTCTGAAGGGAGGTAAGAACATTTCTAAAACAATCCACAGTGAGGAGATTGGAACAAAACAAAATCCTCTAAACTGCATGCTCGCAAACGCCAGAAGCCTGACAAACAAGATGGAAGAACTAGAAGCAGAAATATCTACAGGTAACTTTGACATAGTGGGAATAACCGAGACATGGTTAGATGAAAGCTATGACTGGGCAGTCAACTTACAGGGTTACAGTCTGTTTAGAAAGGATCGTAAAAATCGGAGAGGAGGAGGGGTTTGTCTCTATGTAAAGTCTTGTCTAAAGTCCACTTTAAGGGAGGATATTAGCGAAGGGAATGAGGATGTCGAGTCCATATGGGTTGAAATTCATGGAGGGAAAAATGGTAACAAAATTCTCATTGGGGTCTGTTACAAACCCCCAAATATAACAGAAAGCATGGAAAGTCTACTTCTAAAGCAGATAGATGAAGCTGCAACCCATAATGAGGTCCTGGTTATGGGGGACTTTAACTACCCGGATATTAACTGGGAAACAGAAACCTGTGAAACCCATAAAGGCAACAGGTTTCTGCTAATAACCAAGAAAAATTATCTTTCACAATTGGTGCAGAATCCAACCAGAGGAGCAGCACTTTTAGACCTAATACTATCTAATAGACCTGACAGAATAACAAATCTGCAGGTGGTCGGGCATTTAGGAAATAGCGACCACAATATTGTGCAGTTTCACCTGTCTTTCACTAGGGGGACTTGTCAGGGAGTCACAAAAACACTGAACTTTAGGAAGGCAAAGTTTGAACAGCTTAGAGATGCCCTTAATCTGGTAGACTGGGACAATATCCTCAGAAATAAGAATACAGATAATAAATGGGAAATGTTTAAGAACATCCTAAATAGGCAGTGTAAGCGGTTTATACCTTGTGGGAATAAAAGGACTAGAAATAGGAAAAACCCAATGTGGCTAAACAAAGAAGTAAGACAGGCAATTAACAGTAAAAAGAAAGCATTTGCACTACTAAAGCAGGATGGCACCATTGAAGCTCTAAAAAACTATAGGGAGAAAAATACTTTATCTAAAAAACTAATTAAAGCTGCCAAAAAGGAAACAGAGAAGCACATTGCTAAGGAGAGTAAAACTAATCCCAAACTGTTCTTCAACTATATCAATAGTAAAAGAATAAAAACTGAAAATGTAGGCCCCTTAAAAAATAGTGAGGAAAGAATGGTTGTAGATGACGAGGAAAAAGCTAACATATTAAACACCTTCTTCTCCACGGTATTCACGGTGGAAAATGAAATGCTAGGTGAAATCCCAAGAAACAATGAAAACCCTATATTAAGGGTCACCAATCTAACCCAAGAAGAGGTGCGAAACCGGCTAAATAAGATTAAAATAGATAAATCTCCGGGTCCGGATGGCATACACCCACGAGTACTAAGAGAACTAAGTAATGTAATAGATAAACCATTATTTCTTATTTTTAGTGACTCTATAGCGACAGGGTCTGTTCCGCAGGACTGGCGCATAGCAAATGTGGTGCCAATATTCAAAAAGGGCTCTAAAAGTGAACCTGGAAATTATAGGCCAGTAAGTCTAACCTCTATTGTTGGTAAAATATTTGAAGGGTTTCTGAGGGATGTTATTCTGGATTATCTCAATGAGAATAACTGTTTAACTCCATATCAGCATGGGTTTATGAGAAATCGCTCCTGTCAAACCAATCTAATCAGTTTTTATGAAGAGGTAAGCTATAGGCTGGACCACGGTGAGTCATTGGACGTGGTATATCTCGATTTTTCCAAAGCGTTTGATACCGTGCCGCACAAGAGGTTGGTACACAAAATGAGAATGCTTGGTCTGGGGGAAAATGTGTGTAAATGGGTTAGTAACTGGCTTAGTGATAGAAAGCAGAGGGTGGTTATAAATGGTATAGTCTCTAACTGGGTCGCTGTGACCAGTGGGGTACCGCAGGGGTCAGTATTGGGACCTGTTCTCTTCAACATATTCATTAATGATCTGGTAAAAGGTTTACACAGTAAAATATCGATATTTGCAGATGATACAAAACTATGTAAAGCAGTTAATACAAGAGAAGATAGTATTCTGCTACAGATGGATCTGGATAAGTTGGAAACTTGGGCTGAAAGGTGGCAGATGAGGTTTAACAATGATAAATGTAAGGTTATACACATGGGAAGAGGGAATCAATATCACCATTACACACTGAACGGGAAACCACTGGGTAAATCTGACAGGGAGAAGGACTTGGGGATCCTAGTTAATGATAAACTTACCTGGAGCAGCCAGTGCCAGGCAGCAGCTGCCAAGGCAAACAGGATCATGGGGTGCATTAAAAGAGGTCTGGATACACATGATGAGAGCATTATACTGCCTCTGTACAAATCCCTAGTTAGACCGCACATGGAGTACTGTGTCCAGTTTTGGGCACCGGTGCTCAGGAAGGATATAATGGAACTAGAGAGAGTACAAAGGAGGGCAACAAAATTAATAAAGGGGATGGGAGAACTACAATACCCAGATAGATTAGCGAAATTAGGATTATTTAGTCTAGAAAAAAGACGACTGAGGGGCGATCTAATAACCATGTATAAGTATATAAGGGGACAATACAAATATCTCGCTGAGGATCTGTTTATACCAAGGAAGGTGACGGGCACAAGGGGGCATTCTTTGCGTCTGGAGGAGAGAAGGTTTTTCCACCAACATAGAAGAGGATTCTTTACTGTTAGGGCAGTGAGAATCTGGAATTGCTTGCCTGAGGAGGTGGTGATGGCGAACTCAGTCGAGGGGTTCAAGAGAGGCCTGGATGTCTTCCTGGAGCAGAACAATATTGTATCATACAATTATTAGGTTCTGTAGAAGGACGTAGATCTGGGTATTTATTATGATGGAATATAGGCTGAACTGGATGGACAAATGTCTTTTTTCGGCCTTACTAACTATGTTACTATGTAAAAGAAAAGAAGACGGTCAATGTTGTGAATTCTGCTCTTGGGTTCCCTCCAGTGGTTGTAGGTGGGAATGCAGTTGTCTCTGACTCGCAGTCCTGGCCAGGTGTATCGGATGATTACAATTCTGACTGGGATATTTAGGTGTGCAGGATCCTTTAGCCCTTGCCAGTTGTCAATGTTCCTTGTGAAGTGTTGGATCACTTTCTGGCTTCTCCTGCTTGCTGCCAAATTCAGCAAAGATAAGTGTTTGGTTTTTGTATTTGTGGCACACTACTGTGTGCTTGTTTCAGTTTTATTCCTGCTCTGATTGTAGGATTCACTGGAGTTGCAGATTTACGCTCCTACATCTTTTAGTAGATGTAGGAAGTTTTTTGTGTATTCTGCTGTGTATGTTTTGAAGGGTTTTTATACTGACCGCACAGAACTCTGTCCTATCTAGCTAGAGTGGCCTCCTGTGCTAAATCCTGTTTTTCTGCCTGTGTATGTTTTTTCCTCTCCGACTCACTGCCAATATTTGTGGGGGGCTGTCTATCCTTTGGGGATTTTCTCTGAGGCAAGATAGTATTCCAATTTCCATCTTTAGGGGTATTTAGTCCTCCGGCTGTGACGAGGTGTCTAGGTGTGTTAGGTACACTCCACGGCTACTTCTAGATGCAGTGTTAAGTTCAGGATTGCGGTCAGTATAGTGGACACCTTCTCCAGTGAAAGATCTCATGCAGCTCCTAGGTCACCGGATCATAACAGTACAACTGGCCAACAATGAGTTAAATGCATCTCAGAAGAAGGGAAGGAAGCTCTTGAGCCATTTTTTTTTCTCCAGTCTGTTTTGTGTTCTCTTCCCTCTTAATATCTGGGTGGCTGAGGAGCCTGGTGCAAGCATGAATGTTCAGGAATTAGCTTCTCGTGTAGACCAGCTTGCTGTTAGGGTGCAAGGTACTTCTGATTTGTTTTCTGGTGACAGGTCTAAATTTTTGTGTTTTAAAAACAACTGTAAACTGTTTTTTGACCTGAGACCTCGATCCTCTGGTGATTCCATTCAGCAGGTAAAAATCGTAATCTCCCTGCTGCGTGGCGACCCGCAGGATTGGGCGTTTTCCCTGGAATCTGGGAATTAATATTGATTCCTTTTTTCAGGCTTTAGGACTATTATATGATGAACCTAATTCTGTGGATCAAGCTGAGAAGACCTTGTTGGCCCTGTCTCAGGGTCAAAAGGCGGCAGAATTGTATTGTCAGAAATTCAGAAAATGGTCTGTGTTGACTAAATGGAATAATGATGCTTTGGCGGCAATTTTCAGAAGGGGGCTTTCTGAATCTGTTAAAGATGTTATGGTGGGGTTTCCCACGCCTTCCGGTCTGAGTGATTCTATGTCTCTGGCCATTCAGATTGACCGACGCCTGCGGGAGCGCAGAACTGTGCGCGCTGTGGCGTTATCCTCAGAGCAAATTTCTGAGCCTATGCAATGTGATAGAATTCTGTCTAGAACGGAACAACAAGGTTTCAGACGTCAAAATAGGTTGTGTTATTATTGTGGTGACGCTTCTCATGTCATTTCTGTCTCCCCTAAGTGGACAAAGAGGATCACCAGTTCAATTACCATCAGTACTGTACAACCTAAATTTCTGTTATCTGTGTCCTTGATCTGCTCATTGTCATCATTTTCTGTCATGGCGTTTGTGGATTCAGGCGCCGCCTTGAATTTAATGGATTTTGTTTTTGCCAAGTGTTGTGGTTTTCCCTTGCAGCCTTTGCAGAACCCTATTCCTTTAAGGGGCATTGATGCTACACCCTTGGCTAAAAATAAGCCCCAGTTTTGGACACAGGTGACCATGCGCATGGCGCCAGCTCATCAGGAAGATTGTCGATTTCTGGTGTTGCATAACTTGCATGATGTTATCGTGCTGGGTTTTCCATGGTTGCAGGTACTTAATCCTGTGTTGGATTGGAAGTCCATGTCTGTGACTAGTTGGGGTTGTCAGGTGGTTCATAATGATGTTCCTTTGATGTCAATCTCCTCTTCTCCACCCTCTGAAATTCCAGAGTTTTTGTCTGATTTTCAGGATGTATTCGATGAGCCCAAGTCCAGTTTCCTTCCACCGCACAGGGACTGCGATTGTGCTATTGTCGTGATTCCAGGCTGTAAGTTTCCTAAGGGTCGACTTTTTAATCTACCTGTGCCTGAACATACCGCCATGCGGAGCTATATTAAAGAGTCTTTGGAGAAAGGGCATATTCGGCCATCTTCTTCACCGTTGGGAGCGGGGTTCTTTTTTGTTGCTAAAAAAGATGGTTCCTTGAGACCCTGTATAGATTATCGCCTCTTGAATAAAATCACGGTTAAGTTTCAATACCCTTTACCTTTGCTTCCCGATTTGTTTGCTAGGATTAAGGGAGCTAGTTGGTTTACCAAGATTGACCTTCGAGGGGCATATAATCTTGTTCGTATTAAGCAGGGTGATGAATGGAAAACTGCATTTAACACGCCCGAAGGCCATTTTGAATACCTTGTGATGCCATTCGGACTCTCTAATGCTCCATCTGTTTTTCAGTCCTTCATGCATGATATCTTCCGGACTTATCTTGATACATTTTTGATTGTATATTTGGATGATATTTTGATTTTTTCCGATGATTGGGAGTCTCATGTGCAACAGGTCAGGATGGTATTTCAGATCCTTCATGACAATGCCCTGTTTGTGAAAGGGTCTAAGTGTCTCTTTGGGGTGCAGAAAGTCTCTTTTTTGGGCTTCATTTTTTCTCCTTCGTCTATAGAGATGGATCCGGTTAAGGTTCAGGCCATTCATGATTGGATTCAGCCCACATCCATGAAGAGCCTTCAGAAATTTTTGGGTTTTGAAAATTTTTATCGCCGTTTCATTGCTAATTTTTCCAGCGTGGTTAAACCCTTGACTGATTTGACGAAGAAAGGCGCTGATGTGGCGAATTTATCCTCTGCGGCTGTCTCTGCCTTTCAGGAGCTTAAACGTCGATTTACTTCTGCTCCAGTGTTGCGCCAACCGGATGTTTCTCTTCCATTTCAGGTTGAGGTTGATGCTTCTGAGATTGGGGCAGGGGCCGTTTTGTCTCAGAGGGATCCTGTTGGTTCCTTAATGAAACCGTGTGCCTTCTTTTCCCGTAAGTTTTCGCCTGCTGAACGCAATTATGATGTCGGCAATCGGGAGTTGTTGGCTATGAAGTGAGCGTTTGAGGAGTGGCGACATTGGCTTGAGGGAGCTAAGCACCGTATTGTGGTCTTGACCGATCATAAGAATTTGATTTACCTTGAGTCTGCTAAACGGCTGAATCCTAGACAGGCTCGATGGTCCTTGTTTTTTTCCCGTTTTGATTTCGTGGTCTCGTACCTTCTGGGTTCTAAGAATATTAAGGCTGATTCCCTCTCTAGGAGTTTTTTGCCTGATTCTCCTGAGGTCTTAGAGTCGGTCGGTATTCTGAAAGAGGGGGTGGTCCTTTCTGCCATTTCCCCTCATTTACGACGGGTTCTTCAGGAATTTCAGGCTGACAAACCTGACCGCTGTCCTGTGGGGAAATTGTTTGTTCCTGACAGATGGACTAGTAGAGTGATTTCTGAGGTTCACTGTTCCGTGTTGGCCGGTCATCCTGGCATTTTTGGTACCAGAGATTTGGTTGGTAGGTCCTTTTGGTGGCCTTCATTGTCACGTGATGTGCGTTCTTTTGTGCAGTCCTGTGGGACTTGTGCGCGGGCCAAGCCTTGTTGTTCCCATGCTAGTGGGTTGCTTTTGCCATTGCCAGTTCCTGAGAGGCCGTGGACGCATATTTCGATGGATTTTATTTCTGATCTTCCGGTCTCCCAGAAGATGTCTGTTATCTGGGTTGTTTGTGACCGGTTCTCTAAGATGGTTAATTTGGTGCCCTTACCTAAATTGCCTTCCTCTTCTGATTTGGTTCCGTTGTTCATTCAGCATGTGGTTCGTTTGCATGGTATTCCGGAGAATATTGTGTCCGACAGAGGTTCCCAGTTTGTTTCTAGGTTTTGGCGGGCCTTTTGTGCTAGGCTGGGCATTGATTTGTCTTTTTCTTCTGCATTTCATCCTCAGACAAATGGCCAGACCGAGCGAACTAATCAGACCTTGGAGAATTATTTGAGATGCTTTGTGTCTGCTGATCAGGATGATTGGGTGTCTTTCTTGCCATTGGCCGAGTTCGCCCTAAATAATTGGGCTAGTTCTGCTACCTTGGTTTCGCCTTTCTTTTGTAATTTTGGTTTTCATCCTCGTTTTTCTTCTGGGCAGGTTGAGCCTTCTGACTGTCCTGGTGTGGATTCTGTGGTTGACAGGTTGCAGCAGATTTGGGCTCATGTGGTGGACAAGTTGGTGTTGTCTCAAGAGGAGGCTCAACATTTTGCTAATCGTCGTCGGTGTGTTGGTTCCCAGCTTCGGGTTGGGGATCTGGTCTGGTTGTCTTCCCGTCATGTTCCTATGAAGGTTTCTTCTCCTAAGTTTAAGCCTCGGTTTATTGGTCCTTATAGGATTTCTGAGATTATTAATCCGGTGTCTTTTCGACTGGCGCTTCCGGCCTCTTTTGCTATCCATAATGTCTTCCATAGATCTTTGTTGCGGAAATATGTGGAGCCCGTTGTTCCCTCTGTTGATCCTCCGGCCCCTGTGTTGGTTGATGGGGAGTTGGAATATGTTGTTGAGAAGACAACTTCAGACACACAACACAGTACCGATCCTACGGTGCACGCTGAATTAGTAATGAGAGTGCGGCCTCCACGCCGGGACTTTTGTACACCACTTGCGGTGCTCCCGACCTCCCTGCGGGCAGCACCTTGTTCCAGGGCCAAGAGACCATTTGTAGGAAGACCAGGATAATTCGCCGACATGCAGAGACAGTGATTCACTTTACTCCAAGACCAGTTCAAAGACTTCTTATGTCACCTATGGTGCCATTGTGGGATTTTCCAGCCTCCACCATCCAGAAACCAGAGACTGATAAGTTAACTCGTTTTTTGACCCTCTGTCATTACTCTGTTACCATTAACACTTTGTGTTTTTACATACTTTCACTCCCATACTCCCTGCGTGGAGTATTTACTGCTGTGATAACTTTATATAAAAAACCTGTTAACTCTTGCTCTGTCTCCTGCTTGTCACTGCATCCTGCATACCTGCTAGTACCTTACATGTGCATGAGTCCTAGTAGTATATTTAGTAGTAATGTTGTTCTGTAGGGTTTGATAAATAACAGACATTTTTAACTTAATAGTTCTTTCTTCTTCATCATGATTGTCTTCTACTGATGAGATATAAAATGCAATTTTTATGGGATGAGTAATATCTACCAGATAAGTCTGTCGGATGCTTCCATGTAAAAACAACTTCTAATTGCTGGAATACGCAGTGAACAGCTGACAATCAGCGCTAATTAACTGCTCTTCAATCAAGCATATTTAATAGGGCTATTTAGGGATGATAAGGTTTTTGTTAATTTAAATACATCATTGAAATTGATTTATCAGTCTGGAAAACTGAACAGAAAATGGAAGCAGAAAACTTGAGGAAGGTACAGTACGGATGTCTGGTCACACATTAGAGGCAGATTAGAGGGGTTTAGAGTTGATGCCAATCGATTCGCTTGACCCAGTCCATTGGCCATGACGGTGGTCTGTTACTGCTGGACGGTAGCATGAGAATGACCTCTTACCTGATTGGACGTGGGAATAGATTCGGACCAACTCTAGTCATAATTCATAGGCAAGAATTCCTAAAATTCTGAAAGTACCAAAAAGTTTACCTTGAAATCTATAGGTGTTGTTGTAGAACAAGATTATACCTTCTTGCTGTCAAACATATATAATAAAGCATGAAGAATGGTTCTTAACACAAGTGGGAACGTTTAAGACATAATTTCCTGTAAAACATCAAAATGGAGAAAAAAGACAGGACATTGGCCGTCCAAAGGACAGAAAATGTAATCAAGGTAAGTAATTTGTGCTACGTGTTTCGATACCAAATTGGTATCTGCTCCAGAGAAGGATGAATTTGCTTGAGTGGAAATGACGTCTACTCAAATTTTACAAAAATCCATAAACTGGAGAATTCAGACTCTCTGGGAGAATTCAGTAAAATGTCAGATAGTTGCAACCACCAACTTGCAGAACAGTAGAGATTTGGTAAAAAGTTAAAAAGCAATAAAACATGCCTTATTGCTTACCTCTGCCGCTGCCTCCACTGCTTCATGCCTGCTGTCCCATCCTCTGTGCGTCCATCACGTTACATACCGGCCCTGTGTTTACTCTAGGCCAGGGCTTATGGCTTCGAGCAGGCCATGGAGTTTATTGTGCTTGCTCTAGGGTCTACCCATGTCCAGAATCCCCAGCACAGTGGACTCTGGGCCAGAGATGCGATGCGATGCGAAGGAGAACCGGATAGTGGACAGGTAAGGTAAGCAGTGAGTTATGTTTTTATTTTTAACCTTTTGTCGGCTACTTAACTCCTTGACCATTGTCTGGTCTTGTCTCCAATATTGATTCCTTCCACTGATTTTCAGAATGTTTTGCTATTTGCAGTTTGATCCAATTTTCTGATTTTTCTCTTTTGGGAGTTTCTCTCTAAGAAATATAGGCTGGATGTGAGGTTTGTGTATATAGAGTGCCATCATCTTCAGTAGTTAATAACAGCTTCTGTCCTATACTGATTTCCTCTTCGTGCACTTTCCTTTTTTATCAATAGCCTGTTTACTCTGCCTTCACTGCTACTGCACATGGTTTCTTCCCTTTCCAAACGGTGGAAATCTGTGTACCACCACTACCTCTCTTTCTATCTGCTTCTATCTCTTAACACTGTGAGTAAGCAGAGAACGCAATGTGCCTTAAGGTACCGTCACATTAAGTGACGCTGCAGCGATCTAGACAACAATCCCGATCGCTGCTGCATCGCTGTGTGGTCGCTGGAGAGCTGTCACACCGACAGCTCTCCAGCAACCAACGATGCCGGTCCCCTGGTAACCAGGGTAAACATCGGGTTACTAAGCGCAGGGCCGCGCTTAGTAACCCGATGTTTACCCTGGTTACCAGCGTAAACGTAAAAAAAACAAACACTACATACTTACATTCCGGTGTCTGTCCTCCGGCGCTGTGCTTTCCTGCACTGTCAGCGCCGGCCAGCCGTAAAGCTGAGCGGTGACGTCACCGCTGTGCTTTACGGCTGGCCGGCGCTCACAGCCAGTGCAGGAAAGCACAGCGCCGGGGACAGACACCGGAATGTAAGTATGTAGTGTTTGTTTTTTTTACGTTTACTCTGGTAACCAGGGTAAACATCGGGTTACTAAGCGCGGCCCTGCGCTTAGTAACCCGATGTTTACCCTGGTTACCAGTGAAGACATCGCTGAATTGGCATCACACACGCCGATTTAGCGATGTCTGCGGGAGATCCAGCGACAAAATAAAGTGCTGAACTTTCTGCTCCGACCAATGATGGCACAGCAGGATCCAGATCGCTGCTGCGTGTCAAACTGAACGATATCACTAGCCAGGACGCTGCAACGTCACGGATCGCTAGCGATATCGTTCAGTGTGACGGTACCTTTAAAAGCAGGAGCTTTGAGAGACTTATAACAATTTTGCAGTAAAAGTGATCACAGATGTTCTGCAGCAGCAAAATGATAGGACATTTTTAATGAAAGCCATTTAGAAATGTTCTCATGCTTGCACTTAGGAAGAATGGATGAACAATAAACAAAATTCTGTGCAAAGATCTACATAGATGTTAAAGGAGTTGACCAGACTTGGAGTCCAATCTACAGTCACGGTGTAACTGCAAACTTGTGAATCCAGTGTGCATGCCGTCAGGAGCAAGCGCTTATGTATTGGATACGCATGCTCCTGGTTACATTCCAACTAGACGTATCCGGTCTCGCACAATTCACTAGTATTAAGCGAGCCTATGCACGTCTAGTTGGCATGTGACCGCATGTTTTCAGATTGAATAGTTGTGGATCCAGCGGCAGAAACGGAGAATCCTGACAATGCGCACACTGTGCGCTATGGGGATGCACATGTCTGCAGTCACATAGATATACAGCTCGCTTGTACCCCGAAGGCCAGAAAATCGCTTTAGGGGGTTTCATCAGGTTAGACAAAATTGTTCTAGATGTACCAATAATAGTGATACTTTTTGTCCACTGTGATCTGGTGTTTCATTGGCTCAAGCAGAACCATTCACTTATTTGTTAAAGGGGTAGTTCAAAATTAGAAAACCTTCCAAAACATCTCAATACCTTTCTTCAGATTGTGTCTGGTATTAGAGATCTGCTCAATTGAACGCAATAAGGTTGAACTGCAGTAACAGACACAACCAGTAGACTGATGAGGCTTCGATTTGAAAGAAAAAATAATATTTTTCTAGTTCTGAAAACCACTTTAACTAAGTAATTCCTTTGCAAAAGAGCTCCTTCCATTATTATTTACCGCCAAATAGCAAATTGGAATAGGTGTAACTAATTGCATCCTGATTCCGCCGTGGTTCTATGCTATTTCTTAACAACAGTCTAAAATTCAACAGGACAAACGTCTGGTATTGTTCTTTCTTCCAACATGAATACAAAGTTCCGAAGAGTTAAAAGCAAAGATTTTTTACAAATCCTTACCACACACACGGCTATAACATAATTAACGTGTGGTATTTTATGCAAATTGACAATCTACTCAGCAGTCCCCGAGGCAATGTATAAATGTAAATACCATTTTCTGCGCTCTTTTAACGACAGTTTCCTTTAAAATTCCAAAACAATTTAAATACCTTTGATATCAGCATGAAGAACTATATTAAAGGAGCTTCATTACAAACCGCTAGACAGTCCTTCATTTGCAGTCTCGGACATTTTTAACTCCTAACGCTACTACGAAACTCGAGGAAGTACAAAAAATGTTCTTCTTTAATTGATCAACTATAATGGAATGGTCTTGTCCATGCCAATATGTTGTTTTTGAGTTTATCCTCTGGAGATTACACCTTTAATAAACATTGATTTTTCCATAACTGAGATGGGCATCTCAAAATTGATTCATTCATTAGGAGTTTATGTGCCCAGTTCCAGTTCTATTAATATAAAATTAACTGTGGCTTGATGATAACCTTAGGTTACTAGATGCCAATTTTAATCGCAAGCTCGAAAGGTCGGTTCACCCGTCCGCCACTTCCGCCCTTCGATAGAAGAAAACTTTGCTGCAAGAGACTTTGTAGAGCCAATTAACCAGCCCCAATTTTTTTTTCTCCTCTGCTCTGTAAAGATGCTCGTCGATGATAACAATCCATCAGGTGGGCCAAAAAGTTAATGATTAATGTCACGCCAACTTGGCAGAGGCAGCAAAAAAAAAAAAAAATTGATTGAAGAAACACAGAGACAAGTTGATATGCAGCAAAATAATCAATATGCAATAAAATTAATAGGCGTGTCAAGAAAATACTGCATCTCCAATGTCTCTCCTGAGTAATCCTGTATTCAGAATTTATTTCTGACCTTCGAATGGGGAAATTACAGTTGTAAATCCTGGCACGCTGTGGATAGGAGCCGGTAAGCATTGTCAGGGTGAAATTTATCCATTGTTTCACTTGATCGTTTACTTTTTGAACGCTCGCTTTATTTTTATTTTTTATGTTCTTTTGACCGATGATAGAAATCAATTTAAACCAGAAAGCATCCTCAGTTCAAGAAACCCAATTTTTGGGTCTTGATAAGAAATGCATCTCTTAAGCTTGCTGTGCACCAGAGGAATACATGAATAGATAGGTTGCAAATAGGACCCAAAGGTCACTCTGTCACGTAAGAGAAGATCCATACTACAAATGAGGCGAAAGGCTCTGGTACCGATTTTGCATTGGGGCCCAGAAGCTTCAAGTTACACCTCTACTAGAGATAGGCAAATTGTTTCTACTTGGATCAAGCTGCTAGACAGCTTGAATACATGTTGGGATTGCCTGTTTGTTAAGCAACCCACACATTATTCAAGCTGTCTAGCAGCCGCAAATCATGCAGCTGCTTCAAAATAAACTAAATCTACGAGCACGCCAAAATACTCGGAGACCACCTTAGCATGCTCGGAGAAACCCTAATAACGAGCATACTCACTCATCACTATCAGCCAGCAAAGGATCATATGACCTTGGGTGGGCTTATTTTAATACCTTAAAGCTATCAGATCGCACGGTATAGCAAAGTCAATCATGAGAGATCGTACTGTGGGGACATCATGCTGTGTGGGTGGACACTGCGAGGGGTATAATACTGTTTGGGAGCTGTGAGGTAATCATACTCTGAGGCAGCATACTGAGTAGGCTGGGCACTTAAAAGGCATCATATTGTTGTGAGCTATGGGGGCATTATACTGTGTTGGGGCTTTCCGAGGACATCATACTGTGCATGTATGGTGTACTGACAAGGAATTTGTGCTGGGGGGTATCATGCTAAAAAAGTGGGGCATTTGTAGGGGCATCATACTCTATCGAGGCCATGAAACCAGTATCATAGAGGGTGAGCACAAAAAAGGGTCTTCAGTTGGGGCAATTAATTTCCTTCTCCCAGTCTTTGAAAGTCAGGAGGTATGCCCATCTCTGACTCCACCTATGAGCCATCACCCCACGAAATAATTAAAAGAAAATATAAATATACAGTACAGACCAAAAGTTTGGACATACCTTCTCATTTAAAGATTTTTGTTTTCTGTATTTTCATGACTATGAAAATTGTACATTCACACTGAAGACATCAAAACTATGAATAAACACATGTAGGATACAAAAAAGTGTGAAACAACTGAAAATATGTCTTATATTCTAGGTTCTTCAAAGTAGCCACCTTTTGCTTTGATGACTGCTTTGCACACTCTTGGCATTCTCTTGATGAGCTTTAAGAGTTAGTCACCGGGAATGATCTTCCAACAATCTTGAAGGAGTTCCCAGAGATGCTTAGCACTTGTTGGTCCTTTTGCCTTCACTCTGCGGTCCAGCTCATCCCAAACCATCTCAATTGGGTTCAGGTCTGGTTACTGTGGAGGCCAGGTCATCTGGCGTAGCACCCCATCACTCTCCTTCTTGGTCAAATAGCCCTTACACAGCCTGGAGGTGTGTTTGGGTCATTGTTCTGTTGAAAAATAAATGATGGTCCAACTAAACGCAAACCGGATGGAATAGCATGCTGCTGCAAGATGCTGTGGTAGCCATGCTGGTTCAGTATGCCTTGAATTTTGAATAAATCCCCAACAGTGTCACCGCAAAGCACCCCCACACCATCACACCTCCTCCTCCATGCTTCATGGTGGGAACCAGGCATGTAGAGTCCATCCGTTCACCTTTTCTGCATCGCACAAAGACACGGTGGTTGGAACCAAAGATCTCAAATTTGAAGAAGCAGAGGTGACTCATAGTCTTCCTTTCCTTGGACGGTCCTCATGTGAGCCAGTTTCTTTGTAGCGCTTGATGGTTTTTGCCACTGCACTTGGGGACACTTTCAAAGTTTTCCCAATTTTTAGGACTGACTGACCTTCATTTCTTAAAGTAATGATGGGCACTCGTTTTTCTTTACTTAGCTGCTTTTTTCTTGCCATAATAAAAATTCTCACAGTCTATTCAGTCCATTCAGTAGGACTATCAGCTGTGTATCCACCAGACTTCTGCACAAAACAACTGATGGTCCCAACCCCATTTATAAGGCAAGAAATTCCACTTGTTAAACCTGACAGGGCACACCTGTGAAGTTTAAACTATTCCCGGTGACTACCTCTTGAAGCTCATCAAGAGAACGCCAAGAGTGTGCAAAGCAATCATCAAAGCAAAAGGTGGCTACTTTGAAGAACCTAGAATATAAGACATAATTTCAGTTGTTCCACACTTTTTTGTTAAGTATATAATTCCATATGTGTTAATTCATAACTTTGATGCCTTCAGTGTGAATGTACAATTTTCATAGTCATGAAAATACAGAAAAATCTTTAAATGAGAAGGTGTGTCCAAACTTTTGGTCTGTACTGTACATATATTTTTTTTTTTTTTTTGGGGTGGGGGCAGCTAGAACTTTCATCATCGGACCATATGATTTATATGAAACATTAATTTACATGAATTTTCTTTTTTACTTTTCTCATAACAAAAGAAAAGCATCTGATCAAGATGACTCAAGCTTAAACTCCAGTCTTGAATATCATTTCACCAATAATGGGGTAAAACTTTCCGCTCCTAATAGACTTGGTTTCTGTGCTTACAGTCAAACAGTTTATTAGAGAAGCTGAGAAGGTACTGTGTAAATAACTGTCATTGCTATAGCGTGAATCTATATCTTTTATAGCATTTTACAGCTGACACAGGCCTTGGAGGTAACTGCGGGTCATATATTATAATGTCACTGATGTGTGGCGCACAGTGACCTCTGAGGCCTGATTGCAGTCAAAAGTCCTGCCCTAGAATGAACAGGCCTAAGCTACAACAGCAGAGAGAAGGACCGGATGGTGGGCATCAAGTAGCAGAGTGGACAGGTGAACGGTGAGTTGAACCTAATGGGTTTTTTACTTTTGCCAGCCGTCTACAGTCTACCCTTTTAATGGCCTTGATAAAGTATGATGTTCCTAAATATGTCCCCTGCACATGAAGCATGATATCCCACAATGAATTTCACAGCAAAATTTGCCCCCTCAATGCCCCCAACACACACAGTATAATGTCACCAGAGTGCCCTCAACAGAGTATAAGTCCCCCACCGCCCCAACACAATAATGCTGCTAAGTTGCCTAATAAAGTGGCATGTAAATGGTTGAGCTTCCCTGGTTAAAGTTACTGTTATTGTGAACAGTTAAGAAAGTTGAAGATTAAATGATTTCTAAAAGGCCAAAAGTTAAAGATGACACATTTCCTTTCGATTTTAGGCAAAAATATATATATATTTTCATCTTTTACATTTTGAAAATTAAAAAAAGGAAAATTAGCTAATGCAAAAGTTTTGGCACCCGGCATGGTTAGTAACTAGTTGCACCCCTTTTGCTAGTATCACGGCTTGTAAATGCTTTTTGTATACAGCCAAAAGTCTTTCAATTGTTTGTGTCATTTTTATCCACTCTTCCTGAGAAATTTTGTCCAGTTCTGTGAGACTCCCTGGTCATCTTGCATGCACTGCTATTTTGAGGTCTAGCCACAGATTTACAATGATGTTCAGATGTTCAGATCAGGGGACTGTGAGGGCCATTGTAAAACCTTCACCTTGCACATTTTGAGGTAGTCTATTGGGGATTGTGAGTGGTGTTTAGGATCATTATCCATTTGTAGACGCCATCCTATTTTCAGCTGAAATTTTGCTTGATCTTCCAGACCTTTTTTTGACCTCCACTGTTCCTGTTAATTGCATTTATTAATTGCATTTCAAACTAAGGAAAGGGCAACTTGAAAACGCTTTGCTATCTTCTTAAAGCCTTCCCTTGCTTTGTGGGCTTCCACCATTTTCATTTTCAGAGTGCTAGGCAACTGCTTAGAAGAATCCATGGCAGCTGTTTTTGACAAAAGGTTAAAGGAGGCTGGGTTTTTCTAAAGCTGGGAAAGTTGCATCACCTGGCCTTTCCTAATGATGATAGTAAACAAGCCATAACCCTAATAGGCTAATTAAGGTCTGAAACCTTAACCTTAAAAGTATCGGATATCGCCGATACCGATATCCGATACCAATACAAGTCAATGGGACACCAAGTATCGGAATGTATCCTGATGGTTCCCAGGGTCTGAAGGAGAGGAAACTCTCCTTCAGGCCCTGGGATCCATATTAATGTGTAAAATAAAGAATTAAAATAAAAAATATTGATATATTCACCTCTCCGGCGGCCCCTGGACATCACCGCGGGTAACCGGCAGGCTTCTTTGTTTAAAATGAGCGCGTTTAGGACCTGAGAATGACGTCTGTCATGATCCCAATGGCAGGGGATCACAAAAGGACAAGCACACAAAAAACAGAACAAGCTCTAGGGTGATGGAAACTGAGCTGACCGCGATCCTGAACCTAATTCACAACACTAGCAGTAGCCGGGGAACGTGCCTACGATGATTCTAGACGTCTCGCGCCAGCCGAAGGACTAGCTTCCCCTAATAGAAGAAACAAAGACCTCTCTTGCCTCCAGAGAAACAACCCACAGAAATAGCAGCCCCCCACATGTAATGACGGTGAAATGAGAGGAAAGCACATACGTAGTAATGAAAACAGATTCAGCAAAATGAGGCCCGCTAAAACTAGATAGCAGAGGATACAAAAGTGAACTGCGCGGTCAGCGAAAAACCCTACAAAAAACCATCCTGAAATTACCTGAACTCATGTGCCAACTCATGGAACATGAGGAGTAATATCAGCCCACTAGAGCAACCAGCAACAAGGAATCACATAACTGCAAGCTGGACTAAAACAAAAATAAAGCAAAACGTGGAACAGGAAAATCAAAAACTTAGCTTGTCCTGAAGATTACTGAAGCGGAAAGCAGAGGTAACAAGACACACTGATTACATTGATCGCCGGCGAGGAAATGACAAGAAAGCCAGGTTAAATAGGAAACTCCCATATCCTGATAGAACAGGTGGACACCAGAGACCACAGAGAACACAAGTCACCCAGTACCATCTGTAACCACCAGAGGGAGCCCAAAAACAGAATCCACAACAGTACCCCCCCCTTGAGGAGGGGTCACCGAACCCTCACGAGAACCACCAGGGCGACCAGGATGAGCCCTATGAAATGCACGGACCAAATCAGCAGCATGAACATCAGAGGCAACCACCCAAGAATTATCCTCCTGACCATAACCCTTCCACTTAACCAAATACTGAAGTTTCCGTCTGGAAACACGAGAATCCAAGATCTTCTCCACAACATACTCCAATTCTCCCTCCACCAGCACCGGAGCAGGAGGCTCAAGCGAAGGAACAACAGGTACCTCATACTTCCGCAACAACGACCGATGGAACACATTATGAATAGCAAACGATGCCGGGAGGTCCAAACGAAACGACACAGGGTTAAGAATTTCCAAGATCCTATAGGGACCGATGAACCGAGGCTTGAACTTAGGAGAAGAGACCTTCATAGGAACAAAACGAGAAGACAACCACACCAAGTCCCCAACACGAAGTCGAGGACCCACGCGGCGACGGCGATTAGCAAACTGCTGAGCCCTCTCCTGGGACAACTTCAAATTGTCCACCACATGACTCCAAATCTGATGCAACCTATCCACCACTATGTCCACTCCAGGACAATCAGAAGGCTCCACCTGACCAGAGGAAAAACGAGGATGAAACCCCGAATTACAAAAGAAAGGAGAAACCAAGGTAGCAGAACTAGCCCGATTATTAAGGGCAAATTCGGCAAGCGGCAAAAAGGTAACCCAGTCATCTTGATCAGCAGAAACAAAACACCTTAAATAAGTTTCCAAGGTCTGATTAGTTCGTTCCGTCTGGCCATTCGTCTGAGGATGGAATGCAGACGAAAAGGACAAATCAATGCCCATCTTAGCACAGAACGTCCGCCAAAATCTAGACACAAACTGAGATCCCCTGTCAGAAACAATGTTCTCCGGAATCCCATGCAAACGAACCACGTTCTGAAAAAACAGAGGGACCAACTCAGAGGAGGAAGGTAACTTAGGCAAGGGTACCAGATGAACCATCTTAGAAAAGCGGTCACACACAACCCAGATGACGGACATTTTTTGAGAGACAGGGAGATCCGAAATAAAGTCCATGGAAATGTGCGTCCAAGGCCTCTTCGGGATAGGCAAAGGTGACAACAATCCACTGGCCCGAGAACAGCAAGGCTTAGCCCGAGCACAAACTTCACAAGACTTCACAAAAGAACGCACATCACTCGACAAGGAAGGCCACCAAAAAGACCTGGCCACCAAGTCTCTAGTACCAAATATTCCAGGATGACCTGCCAACGCAGAAGAATGGACCTCGGAGATGACTCTACTGGTCCAATTATCCGGAACAAACAGTCTTTCAGGCGGACAACGATCAGGTTTATCCGCCTGAAACTCCTGCAAAGCACGTCGCAAGTCTGGGAAGACAGCCGACAAAATCACCCCATCCCTAAGGATACCAGTGGGCTCAGAATTTCCAGGGGAATCAGGCACAAAACTCCTAGAAAGAGCATCCGCCTTCACATTCTTTGAACCTGGCAGGTATGAAACCACAAAATCGAAACGGGAGAAAAACAGTGACCAACGAGCCTGTCTAGGATTCTGACGCTTGGCAGACTCAAGGTAAATCAAATTTTTGTGATCAGTCAAGACCACCACACGATGTCTAGCACCCTCAAGCCAATGACGCCACTCCTCAAATGCCCACTTCATGGCCAAAAGCTCCCGATTACCAACATCATAATTCCGCTCAGTGGGCGAAAACTTTCTAGAAAAGAACGCACATGGCTTCATCACCGAGCAATCGGAGCTTCTCTGTGACAAAACCGCCCCCGCTCCAATCTCAGAAGCATCAACCTCAACCTGAAAAGGAAGCGAAACATCTGGCTGACGCAACACAGGAGCAGAAGAAAACCGGCGCTTAAGTTCCTGAAAGGCCTCCACAGCCGCAGGAGACCAATCAGCAACATCAGCACCCTTCTTAGTCAGATCCGTCAAAGGCTTAACAACACTAGAAAAATTAGTTATGAAACGACGATAAAAATTAGCAAAGCCCAAGAACTTCTGTAGACTCTTAAGAGATGTAGGCTGCGTCCAGTCACAAATAGCTTGAACCTTGACGGGATCCATCTCAATAGTAGAAGGGGAAAAAATATACCCCAAAAAAGAAATCTTCTGGACTCCAAAGAGACACTTTGAACCTTTTACAAACAAAGAATTGGCCCGCAGGACCTGAAACACCTTCCTGACCTGCTGAACATGGGACTCCCAGTCATCAGAAAAAACCAAAACATCATCCAAATACACAATCATAAATTTATCCAGATATTCACGGAAAATATCGTGCACAAAGGACTGGAAAACAGAAGGAGCATTAGAAAGTCCAAAAGGCATCACCAAATACTCAAAATGACCCTCAGGCGTATTAAATGCGGTTTTCCTCTCATCTCCCTGCTTAATCCGCACAAGATTATACGCACCCCGAAGATCAATCTTAGTGAACCATTTAGCCCCCTTAATGCGAGCGAACAAATCAGTCAACAATGGCAAAGGATACTGATATTTGACCGTAATCTTATTCAAAAGACGGTAATCTATACAAGGCCTCAAGGAACCATCTTTTTTGGCCACGAAAAAAAAACCTGCTCCCAAAGGAGACGAAGATGGACGGATATGTCCCTTTTCCAAGGACTCCTTAACATAATCCCGCATAGCAGTATGCTCTGGCACTGACAGATTGAACAAACGACCTTTAGGAAATTTACTGCCAGGAATCAAATCTATAGCACAATCGCAATCCCTGTGAGGAGGAAGCGAATTGAGCTTAGGCTCCTCAAAAACATCCCGATAATCAGACAAAAATACAGGAACCTCAGAAGGAGTAGATGAAGCGATAGAAATCGGAGGTTCATCATCATGAACCCCCTGACATCCCCAGCTTAACACAGACATCGTTTTCCAGTCCAAGACTGGGTTATGAGTTTGTAACCATGGCAGACCAAGCACTAAGACATCATGTAAATTATACAGTACCAGGAAGCGAATCACCTCCTGATGAACGGGAGTCATACGCATGGTCACGTGTGTCCAGTACTGAGGTTTATTCATAGCCAAAGGTGTAGAGTCAATTCCTTTCAAAGGAATAGGGACTTCCAGAGGCTCCAGACTAAACCCACAGCGGTTGGCAAATGACCAATCCATAAGACTCAGGGCAGCGCCTGAATCCACATAGGTATCGACGGAAATGGCTGATAATGAACAAATCAGAGTCACAGACAGAATGAACTTAGACTGTAAAGTACTAATGGCAACAGACTTATCAACCTTTTTTGTGCGTTTAGAGCATGCTGATATAACATGAGCTGAATCACCACAATAAAAACACAACCCATTTTTCCGCCTATAGTTTTGCCGTTCACTTCTGGACTGAATTCTATCACATTGCATTGTCTCAGGTGCCTGTTCAGAAGACACCGCCAAATGGTGCACAGGTTTGCGCTCCCGTAAACGCCGATCAATCTGAATAGCCATAGTCATAGACTCATTCAGACCTGTAGGCGCAGGGAACCCCACCATAACATCTTTAATGGCCTCAGAAAGGCCATCTCTGAATCTTGCAGCCAGGGCGCACTCATTCCACTGAGTAAGCACCGACCATTTCCGAAATTTCTGACAATATAATTCTGCTTCATCTTGCCCCTGAGAGAGAGCCAATAAAGCTTTTTCAGCCTGAATCTCTAGGTTAGGTTCCTCATAGAGCAAACCCAATGCCAGAAAAAACGCATCCACATTGAGCAACGCAGGATCCCCTGGTGCCAATGCAAATGCCCAATTCTGAGGGTCACCCCGCAGGAAAGATATTACAATCTTGACTTGCTGAGCAGGGTCTCCAGAGGAGCGAGATTTCAAAGAAAAAAACAACTTGCAATTGTTCCTAAAATTCAGAAAACTAGATCTATCTCCAGAAAAAAACTCTGGGATAGGAATTCTAGGTTCAGACATAGGAGCATGTACAACAAAATCTTGTATATTTTGAACCTTAGCAGCAAGATTATTCAGGCTGGAAGCCAAACTCTGGATGTCCATGATAAACAGCTGAGGTCAGAGCCATTCAAGGATTAAGAGGAGGTAAGACGCAGCAAACTCTGAGGGAAGGAAAAAAAAAAAAAAAAAAACTTCCTCAGACTACTTTTTCTCCTACTTCAGCCAATATGATTACCACTTTTCTGGCCGGCGATACTGTCATGATCCCAATGGCAGGGGATCACAAAAGGACAAGCACACAAAAAACAGAACAAGCTCTAGGGTGATGGAAACTGAGCTGACCGCGATCCTGAACCTAATTCACAACACTAGCAGTAGCCGGGGAACGTGCCTACGATGATTCTAGACGTCTCGCGCCAGCCGAAGGACTAGCTTCCCCTATTAGAAGAAACAAAGACCTCTCTTGCCTCCAGAGAAACACCCCACAGAAATAGCAGCCCCCCACATGTAATGACGGTGAAATGAGAGGAAAGCACATACGTAGTAATGAAAACAGATTCAGCAAAATGAGACCCGCTAAAACTAGATAGCAGAGGATACAAAAGTGAACTGCGCGGTCAGCGAAAAACCCTACAAAAAACCATCCTGAAATTACCTGAACTCATGTGCCAACTCATGGAACATGAGGAGTAATATCAGCCCACTAGAGCAACCAGCAACAAGGAATCACATAACTGCAAGCTGGACTAAAACAAAAATAAAGCAAAACGTGGAACAGGAAAATCAAAAACTTAGCTTGTCCTGAAGATTACTGAAGCGGAAAGCAGAGGTAACAAGACACACTGATTACATTGATCGCCGGCGAGGAAATGACAAGAAAGCCAGGTTAAATAGGAAACTCCCATATCCTGATAGAACAGGTGGACACCAGAGACCACAGAGAACACAAGTCACCCAGTACCATCTGTAACCACCAGAGGGAGCCCAAAAACAGAATCCACAACAGACGTCGCGGCTTCTGATTGGTCGCGTGCCGCTCATGTGACCGCCACGCGACCAATCAGAAGCCGCGACGTCATTCGCAGGTCCTAAATTCCTAGAAAGAGGAGTTTAGTGCCTGAGAATGACGTCGCGGCTTGTGATTGGTCGCGTGGCGGTCACATGAGCGGCACGCGACCAATCAGAAGCCGCGACGTCATTCTCAGGTCCTAAACGCGCTCATTTTAAACAAAGAAGCCTGCCGGTTACCAGCGGTGATGTCCAGGGGCCGCCGGAGAGGTGAATATATCAATATTTTTTATTTTAATTCTTTATTTTACACATCACTATGGATCCGATACCGATTCCCTATACCACAAAAGTGTCGGAACTCGGTATCGGAATTCCGATACCGCAAGTATCGGCCGATACCCGATACTTGCGGTATCGGAATGCTCAACACTAGTTAACATGCCACTGTATATCATGAAAGGCATCAGGTAGATTTTTAGCTGAGTAAGGGTCTGTGTTATAATTTTTGAGAAAGGGTGGGGATGTGCTGCAAAACAGAGGAGGTGGTAAGTTGTGGTTTTATCAAAGTTAAAGCATTGAAGCTTGCTGATTCCTATTCCACTCCATTGTAAACAAGATTTCTGAGCAATGTTTCTCCCAAACAGAACTTCTTCTACTCTGTGGTCTGTGACAAAGGCTTTTTATAATTTATTATGACATGAAACAGTAAGTGATCTTGAGAGAAGAGCTGGATATTTGAGATGAGTAATGAGAAATGTATTCAAATAGAATTGAATTTTACTTGAATATACTATACAAAACAATCTGCATATTCAGGAATACAATGAATGCAGATTTTACAAAACTGTTTTACTGAATCATAGACGGCTGACAAAATTTTTTTTTAAATTGATTTACTTCATCCGCCAGCCCCTCTGCCTCTTGCTGCCCACCATTAAACCCTCAGAGCCACTTCTTTTTTCCCTGTCTCATACTCCATCTCCTGGCCTGTTCACTCTAATCCTAGGGTGACCATATCGAAGATGCAACAGTAGAAAGTTGAGGACCAGACATCAGGCAGCTTGCCATCCAAACCTAAGGGCCTCTTCATTCTTTCTGCTGTCCAAGCTTAGACCTTGAGGATGAGATTTTTGGCCACAACCAGGCCTCAGGGATTACTGTGAGTCGTACATGATGGCATGTCATGCAACCCATAGTGATCTCTGAAGTCCCTGCCTAGAGTGAACAGGTCAGGAGATGCAACGGGCAAGAGTAGATGTGGTTCTGAAGATTGGACTTTGGGCAGTGAGCAGTGGAGGGACTGGACAAATAGGTGATAAGGTTAGTATTTTTTTCACTATTTACATGTTTCATTGACAGCTTTCTGCCTATAGAGAGTGTAGACAGAAATCTGCCAATCAGTGGTGTGGGCGGGGTTATACTGAGCTCAGCATTCGAGAACTGCTAGATATGCAGAAGAGAAAACAGGGATTTTATCAATACTATAGCAAGCAGCCCAGTAAGTGGTACATGCTGCTCTCAGATGGGTTAGCAAAAATCTGCTGACATATTCTCTTTAAAAGAGTATGTCAACCAGACACCATTTTAAAATTAATCCACCATATTTTACAGACTATAAGACGCACCGGACCATAAGATGCATCCCAAATTTTCAGGTGGAAAATAGCAGAATTTTTTTCTTATAAGATGAGGGTCGTCTTATTGTCCGAATTTAAGGTATCTTACCTGAGAGCCGGCGGTGGTACAGCAGAGCACAGTAGACATGGTCCCTTCCTCAGGAAGCTGGCGGTGGCAGATGTGGGGCAATGCTGCAGTCCGGAGATGCGATGCTGCGGGTCTGGTGTCAGCAGTGAGGCAGAGCATGGGGCAGGGTCCTTTCTTCAGGATACCGGCAGCAGAAATGTGGTGATGCTGCTGCCCGGTGTCCATGGTGAAGAGAGCCGAGTGAATCACCAGTTTCCCTGCGACCATCTTCCTGAAGCCGTGGGCCCCCAGGGGCTTCATGATAATTGCCGCTGGAGGCAGCTCGTGCACAGATTGAAATCTCGGCAGCCATTTTCTTAAAACCGAGTGCCGCCGAGATTTGAATCTGCACATGCGTGGCCTCCGGCGGCCCACGGCTTCAGGAAGATGGCCACAGGGAAACCCATGATGAACTCGGCTCTACTCAACGTGAACACCGGGCCACAGCGTCGCCATATTTCTGCCCCCAGAATCCTGAAGAAGGGACCCTGCTTAGGTGCACTCCGCACCGCCCACTGCCAAACCATCGCTACACCTCTGCAGCAACCCCCAGTAAGCCTGCATTTGAACTATAAGGCGCATTCCCCATTTTCCTCCCAAATTTTTTGGGGAAAAAGTGCATCTTATACAGTATATAAATATTAAAGTACCGTAACTTAATTAAAGCTATTACTAATATTAGTGTAAGAATAGTAATATAATAAATATACAAAAGATTTTTTTTTATTTAGATTAAAGGCTTCTACCTTCACAGCCACTTCTTATTGTCCCTGTGCATCTAATTTAACACAATAAAGCAACTTTTATCTTTTGGCCCTACTAACTGGATTGGGTTGTCAAAGGATCTATGACATATGATAGAGTCATTTAGCAGATCTGTCTAACAAAAAGTGAGCAGACCACATCAATCTACATAGCTACAGATAATTAAGCAACTCTCATAATCATGTGTTTCTTTCTTTGGTAAAACTACAAGACTGATTCTGTACCCATAGTCCCTTTTATTTGTTCCTTACATTTTCTAACTTATTTATCTTGCATACCTATTATTAGAGATGAGCAATTTGATTCACGCTGTTCTGGTCTGGCGTCTAGTCTGTTCCTCCATGGCAGTCTTCACTTCTGAACTCGCCATCCTCGGGCCCTGCATCAAAACGACTCAGGATCTAGTGGCTGCCAAAGGTGCCCAGGATTCCTGCTACAGAAGTGAAGACCAGCTGGCATGGAGGATGGGCAGCTATTCCGAGGTCATAATATAAAATTCTAGGGACCCCTGTGTAAATCCAGATCCTTGCATAGGGGATAAAAGATAAAGGCCAGCATTCCACTAGACTCTACTAGATTCAATGGATTACGCAAAGCCTGTCCAAGGAAGTCGTTTTAAGAGCTGCAAGGCTTCCACTGAAATCCATTATGTGACCATAAGGTTCAATTGACAGCCTCCATTTATTATCCACTTGTATCTAACCATGACTTCTGACTAGTGATGAGTGAATACATTTTGCACTATTCGTTACTTGCACGAATAGTATGCTATTCGGGTTATTTGCTACCTGGCAAGTAATTAGCTATTCGCCTATTCAAGTGACCTGCCCAGCATGTTTGGTGCTTTATTTGCAGCCAATGAACATGCTGGGTATTAAGCCCCTGCTGCCGCCTCCTCCGCCCTGTCATACTTACCTGTCCTCGGCGTTCTGGCGCATCTCCTCTCCTGCAGCGTCTTCTTCTCAGCGCTCGCTTCCTCTCTCTGCTGTCCGTTGGGTGCGCACGCCAGGTTCAGCACTGCGCACGCGCACTTTTAGACTGTCTTGCTGGTGCTTCTTCCCATCCTCTCTATCGTGTTGGAGGACCTTCACCCGGAAGTGCTGCTCCGTGCTGGTATGTAAACTGCTTCCGTCCGCCCCTCTGTGACTGATGATCATTTGTACCTTCAAGTGCTCCTAGCTGCCCTTGGTCTCTGTGTGTTAGTTACTCTCTGACTTCGAGTTTTTTCTTGTCTTTCCCGTTCCCTGCCAGCCACTGTGTTTCGGCTTTACCTTGCCAGGTCCTGTGCCTCTGCAGCATATCTTCTGACCTTGTGTCTCTGCAGTGTTCCCGTCAATCCCTGTACCACTGCAGTATTTCTGTCAGTTCCCATGCCTCTGCAGTGCTTCGGCAGTGTCTGTGTTGCTGCAGTGTTCCCGCTATCCTTTTGTCCCTGTCGTGCCCACCGGCTCTGTGTCTCTATTTCACTGTGTCCCAGTGATTCCTATCTTACAACCCAATGTAGTAGTACCTGACAGCGGAGGTTGACATCCTAAAACATACAAGATTGGCGCCCCTGCTCACCGGTGGCCCTCCCTCCATCACCCTATAAGTCCCTATTATACCTTAACCCCTTTGTGACATGCGCTGAATTAGTATGGCGCATGTCACTTCTCTCCTATTGTATTGGCAGTATTCGCCTTTCCTGTGTTCCTACCCTCTCCGCTACTCCATGGTCTTCTCCCGTCCCGGTCCTCCAGCTTCCGTGGCGATAGTCCCTCACGGGTCTGCCCCTAAATCTCCCTGTATAGGGGGCGGTCTATCTGGTCAGCTCATCCGTGGGGGTTCATTGTCACGGTCTAGAGGGTCCACTTTCTGTTTTCACTCCTTGAAACGTCACACTGGGCTTGCTTGCCAATCACAGTAATGCAGTCGCCATTTTTGTTGTGGCATTACTGTGATTGGCTGGACTTACAGCATCATAGGGGGATATTTAATCCATGCCAGTGCCATTTTGCGCACATTACATGCAGAAACAGCATAGTGAGAGCATAAAGAGAGACAGTAGTGGATACCAAGAGTTTCTAAGTCCAAAAAGATCTTTTAAGAGCGACTTAGAGTGTTTATTTGTTCTCTGTTAGGTTGAGATAGCATAGGGAGAGATTTAATATGAGGGAAATGGAAAGGCAGGTAGGGTGCTAACATTGCAAGTACATGCTGCAGATATCTGCTAGGTTGAATTGTGCATAGTGTAGGGACAAATTGTGGGAGTAGGGAGAGAGGCAGGGTTTCATATCCAGTACCATAATATACAAAACAGCTCTTTTTGAGGGCAAAATAATATTCCTCAGTGCCAGCATATACTAAACCTTTTTTTAGAGATGAATAACATTCCCTAGTACCAGCATATACTAAACTGCTCTATTTTTACACTAAATAACATTCCTCAGTGCCAGCATATACTAAACATCTTTTTTAGAGCTAAATAATATTCCTCGCCTATTGTTGAAGTTGCGTATTTTTATCTAGCAGTTCTGCAACTAGCGCAAAGCCTGTTGAGATACGCAAACGTCACTATTTACCAGCAATTTTCCTAAATCTGCTGTTGATGTGTGTCATAGAGGCGATTATGAATAAAAAATATTCTGCTATTAGTTAATAATTAGCGTATATTTATCTAGCAGTTGTGCGACTGGCGCAAAGGCTGCTGAGATACGCAAACGTCACTATTTACCATTAATTTCCCTGAGTCTGCTGTTGGCGTGTGTGATTAAGGTGATATAAAAAAAATAAAACTGCTATTGGTTAAATAAATTGCATATATTTATCTAGCAGGAGTGCGATTGGCGCAAAGCCTGCTGAGATACGCAAACACCACTATTTACCAGTAACTTTCCTGAAAAAACAAGCATTATTTGTAAGCCAAAATCAGGAGTGGAACAATCAAAGAGTATAATAGAAACACATCATCACTTCTGCATTTTCACCCACTCCTGGTTTTGGCTTACAAATACTGATATACAATACTGACCAAATACTGAACATGTGAACGTGGTCTTAAAAGAAGGGGAGAAAAAAAAGCAATAAAGAAAAAAAATGGCTATAGTGGAAATATGTTAAAAACAACATTATAGCATATCAGCAAAATATTTCTTCCACCTCTCAGAAAATAAACCCATGCAGTAGATGAATCTGGAAAATCTCAACTCCTCTTGCTAACATTAATCAAACAAGATGGTGAAAAATAGCAGCATCGTTCCTCGTAAACAGTATAATGAAGGAAAAAGGGCAAACAAATACTGAAAAAGCAAAAAGCTTTATCTGCAGAAATTTGGGGAAATGCTTAATTATTAATAATCCTGTCACTACCTTGCTGCACATTCATGTCCCGACTTCGCTTTTCAGAGACGAACAAATAAACGAGATTATGAGATGCTGACACTGGAGGAAGGTAGAAAAGTATAAATGAATAGCTGTAAAAAAAAATCCTTGTGTCTGACTCTCTGCGTGACTTCAGAGCGCTCTCTCCGCAGTTCATGGTATTGAGCGGCTGTGCTGCCTCCTGTACAGAGAGCGGCCATTTCACAATGCAGACTGAAAGACAAATTAAACTAACTCCACGTGTGATGGCCTTTTCACTTCAATATAACAGGATAAATAGAAAATGGGAGATATTTATCCATTTCTATCTTTCTGCTGTTTACAGGAATGGATTCAGACATTGATTATTTCATTTTACGCCGCATGAAATGCGCAGTATATTTATTAAACAGGGCCATTCAGTAATATAGGTCACAGGAAAACAAATGCTAAAGGTCTCTTCATTCACTGGTGAAGAATATATGATGCTAATAAAGAAAACAGCATTTTAGTACAGACTAAAACCAGAAATAATGAGTATTTCTTATTAAAATCACATAACCATCTGGGAAAAATGTATAGATGTGTTTTTTTTTTTGCAAAGGGGTAGTTTGGTTTGGAATGTAGCCATGGGATACCAATATAAGAGTAGAATAGAATATGACCCCCACTGGATTCTGAAAGAATATGAAGGTTGCTCTCCCTATCATGTGGTTTTTCCTTTCATTATAAATGGGACTGGCAGACATGTCCGAGCGTTGTACTTGGCTACTAAATAGAGTGGCAGCTCATATGCTCTATAATAAGTAAAATGGAAGATTAAAACCTGATTTCTACCATTCAGTGGATCCCCAGTATCTATTTACAATATCACCTACTCTGTATGTCGCAGTGTGATAGCCTTCAATAAGGAAAGGGGCCTCAAACTGTTCCTAGAACTGGGAACCTAACTATCACTGTCCCCGAGGTACTCTTCAAGGTAGACAGGTCAGAGTCTCCAACTTTACTATGCTTCTGTTAAATCCTGATCTGTCCCGTCCCCCACCCCATGAGGCATGGGACAGAAATGTAATGTAAACAAGACACAAGCACAAAACAGGGATGACAGAAAACCTCTATCATTCAAAAGCACTAACCAACAATAGGGAGGATAGGGACAGGGAGGAATAAACTAAATGGAAACAGGGACCAAGAGAAAAACCCACAAGTACTACAGCAAAGCAAAAAAAGGACCCGTAGAAGTGCAGGCACTGCGCGAAACGGCCGTCGTCCCCCTCTGCTCACATGAGCTTCGGCTCCCTCTCCCCCGGCCATAAATTTTATCTGGAGTTGGTGTTAATAAAGGAATCTTTTGGAAGACTGGTGAGTGCCTTCATTTTTCTCTTTTTAAGAATTTGTTGACTACAGCAAACCAAAAAACACTTCTACAACAACTCTACTCTAACCAATTATCTTTAGCACATAGCACAGGAAGACAAATCTTTCACTGGCAGGGACAAAGGTCTGAACAATTTGGTTATAGGATGTTTCGCCACCAGAAGTTCGCCCCTGGGTACATCCTGTTCGTGACGCCAAGTTGAGTCGCCCGCCAGGGCAATGGGGTACTCGGTACCGGGTCCGGTACTTGAAGGGGACATCAAGATGGCTGCGATTCGGCCCGTGGCCCTGGGCGCCCAAGTAAAGGCAAATGTCTTTAAAGGGAGTTTAAGAATAAAGTTTGTTCGTGATGCCACCTGTGGTATTCGGTCAGTAGGGACCAAGACTGCTTAAAGGGGTCCTCTGGGGTGATGGTATGGCAGCAGAATGTTATAACTTCCCACAGGTGAAGTAAATGTACCCAGGGCGAACTGCTGGGGGCGAGCTGCTGGGGTGAACTGCTGAAGGCGAAACATCCAAATCCCGAACAATTTATATTGCAAGAGATAATGACCAGATTAGAAGTAGCTGAAATGGATCTGCATGTTTCTGACCAGCATAGAAAGCACCAAAAAAAACTAAATCCATTTAATATGGGACACAATTCACACCATAAATAAATAGCTTGGCACTCAACTTGGTGAATATTGGCAATCAAGAAAATCAAAATTTATTACTTCGAGTAGCAGTCCAGCAATATGTTAGACGTTTCGGTCAGATATTAAGACCTTCTTCAGTAGACTGCACAAGTATATAACACAATGTGACAATTACAAAGTAGAAAATAACAATATCGAAAATACATGAACAAAATAACAAAGTAAATCTCAAAAACAAAAAGTGTGTGATGGGAGGGAAGGAGAGAGAGGTAGGGAAGTCATAATTGGATTCTCCTGGATATTTTATACAATAGGTGAGCCATGTTGCCTCTCTTGCTCTAGTTACGCTCCACTATAGAGTCTTATATATTTCTTTTTCACCAGATAATTCAGCTCCCACTTGATATTGTGCGTCTCAATTGAGACCTCCTCACTTCTGGTGAGCATCATTTTATTCTTTATTTAGTCTCTTATCCTATGGGCCCAACTATAGTATTTCCTTTTACCCTTAGTTATCTGGACGCTATCTGGTCCCACATATGTGACATTTCTTCTGGAGCCATAGTTATTCCAAGTAGGTCCTATTTCTTCCCCCCCCCCCTTTCTGTATATTTCAGATTTTCTATTTATTATTTATTTCCCTACTTCTACAGCACCTTCTCCGCAGTTATCCATTTCCTGTGGGTTATAACAGATATTTCTTTGCTCGGTTAGTACTACTCTTCACATAATTTAGGTACTGATACGGTACGTGTCCTCATACGATGCTTTGTTGTCCTAGGCCATCTGCCATTACTATTAAGGTTCACGGGGTTCTTCATAGGACCGCCCAGTCACATACATACTAAGTGCCGGTTATACTCATAACTACAGCAGTTGGGTATGTAAAATTATGACTTCCCTACCTCTCTCTCCTTCCCTCCCATCACACACTTTTTGTTTTTGAGATTTACTTTATTTTGTTCATGTATTTTCGATATTGTTATTTTCTACTTTGTAATTGTCACATTGTGTTATATACTTGTGCAGTCTACTGAAGAAGGTCTTAATATCTGACCGAAACGTCTAACATATTGCTGGACTGCTACTCGAAGTAATAAATTTAGATTTTCTTGATTACCAATATTCACCAAGTTGAGTGCCAAGTTATTTATTTATTAGATTTTCTGGTGTGGGAAACCTCACTTGAGCACCGACACAGTTGTGCCACGCTATACTTTACCATTGACTTTCCTCTACGTGAGCACGCTGTCTACTATGTCATCTCTGACATTCTCTTATAATCCAGGAGAAACTAATACCATACTTTCTAAGTTAAATCTCCCCAGTGATTTCCTCAAAGCACCTCCGAGAGAAACGAGAGGGAGGGATTTGGAGCGTGAACAACGACACCAGATCAACTTAGAACTACATTGTGCCACCCTCACCGAATACCTACGCGTTAAGAGAATCCCGAGAGGTTTGCGGGTCCCCCTCCGTCCTACCTTGTTCAGTGACTGTCAGGAATTTTGTCAAAAATATGAGCAGATACTTAATAAGTGCTCATTTGACCTAATGACTCTTACAGTGGAACACTTACAGAAAGCCATAACCTCCAGCAAAGACACTATAAAGAACATCGAGACACAACTATCATCTTCTGGTACTGTCGAGGAAATTGAGGCCCTGAAGATCCGCATTAAAACAGTCACTGACCAGCATAGACGGGATACTGAATTTAGGAAAAGATCTAAATTTCAGAGAGACTCTGAGGATTATCTTAACAACCGAGTCTATCGCTGGCAGGAAAAAACTACATTCCAAACTAACACTACTAGACCTGATTTTCATTCCTCCATTGACTTCTCTACCTCAGGTTCAGAAACAGACAGACATGAATACCCCAGCGGATCCAACGGTTTTTTAGGCCAGCGGAGAAGACGACAACCACAAAGAAGAAGAGGACAAGGAGGAGTCAACGAAAGAAGAGACGCGGACTTCTACAGGGTGACCCGGTCCCAGGTAAAACACCGTTGGTAATTAACATCTCATCCAAGACTCTCAGCATTGCGGAGCATAGTGTCCTGCAGAAGGGCCTCTCCTTCTGCCCCTCATATAAATTCGACACATTCACCATGGACATGGACTTACATCGTTTTTTCCGCCGTCTGAGACTACTGGTACATTTTGACTCCTCTGAGGGGCCTCCTGTCACAACTTTAGATACCCCTAGATCCTTGATCTCGTCACAGAGCCTGGGTCTACGTAACAAGAGCTCCTATAGACCTCCTAAGTCCTCCCATGCGGTTGAGGCCTTCATAGGCATTATTGAACAGTCTTTCTCTAAGCTTCGTCAGGATATTGAGACACATAAATTACATACTTCTACTAACCTCAGTACTCCTGACTTTCAAGCCCTACAGACACTGAGAACCGATAATGAGATTATTATCAAGCCAGCCGATAAAGGCGGGGCTATAGTGATCATGAATAGGTCAGATTACACTCAAGAGATCCACCGACAATTAAGAGACAACACTGTCTACCGTCTGTTACCTGCTGACCCCACTATCATGATAAGAAACCTTATCAAGGAGACCCTTGATCCTTATGTGGAAAAGGGTGTCATTGATGGCAAAACACTTGAGTATCTTATTAAGGACTTCCCCATTACTCCGGTGTTTTATATACTGCCTAAAATACATAAAAACCTTGAACACCCACCTGGCCGCCCTATAGTGGCCTCCACTGAATCTATACTATCCCCACTGGCCATCTTCTTGGAAAAGATTCTTACACCACTCATACGAACATCCCCATCATTCCTTTTGGATACAGGTGACTTCCTACGCCAACTACGTAACATTGACTCACCTCCATCTGACCTCCTGCTGGTCTCTCTAGATGTGAAAGATCTATATACGTCTATCCTCCATACTCAAGGGATTCTCAGCGTTAGACATTTGCTAACAAACTCATCACTACACCCTGACGTAGTTAATCTCTGTATAGACCTACTGACTATAGTCCTTACTAAAAACTTCTTTATGTTCGAAGACCAATTCTATTTACAAACGAAAGGCACCGCTATAGGGTCTAATGTAGCTCCGCCATATGCCAACAGCTACATGGCCATCTTTGAGGAAGAGATTGTCTATCCAGACCCTTTGTTTCAAGCCTATTGCCCCTTCTGGAAACGATACATAGATGATGTCTTTTGTCTATGGACTGGTACACCTCAGACCTTGGATTTGTTTTTCCACACTCTCAATACATCTTGGCCAGGACTAACCTTCACTATGACAAGCAGTACGGAAAGAGTCAGCTTCTTAGATACACTTGTTTTCAAGGATGAGCTAGGTACACTTAGGACAGATCTGTACACTAAACCAACCGACAGAAACAGCCTGCTGCACTATAGCAGTTCTCACCCTACAGCTACAAAGAGATCGATTCCTCGGTCACAATTCAAACGGGTACAGAGGATAGTCAACGATCCTAATCTTCTAGAGATCAGAACAGATGAGATGTACCTCAAATTTAGGGAAAGGGGCTATCCCCCTGATCTCCTTGCAGAGGCAACCAATCCCCACACTACAGCACGTCCCCTGAATAACAAAAGAGTACCCTTTGTACATGTATATCATCCATATGTACACATCTTACATCACAGCATTAGACGTCACTGGAACTTGCTCCGTACAGCCCATCCACAGATCCCAGAATTTCAAGATCACTTTCTGCCATGTTATAAGCGCTCTACTAATATCCGGGATTCACTAGTCAAAGCTGACTTAGGCACCAATAAGGATAGTACACAACGCTTTCTTACTCAACCCAAACATGGCACCTTCCCATGCCTACATTGCAACCAATGTAATAGTGTTATCAAGGGCGACGTTTTTCACCATCCTCACTCTGGCAAAAGGTACAAAATCAAAGGTTACTTCACTTGTGACTCGTCATTTGTTATCTATGCGGTTAAATGTCCATGTGGCCTCTTATATATTGGCGAGACCACTCAACCTATTAGATCTCGGATTTCCAAGCACAAATCCACGATTCGTTGCCAGAACTTATTGTTACCACTTCCATCCCATTTTATATCCAAGGGCCACAACATATCTCAATTAAGATTTCAAATATTGGAACACATCCCAGTACAGAGACGAGGCGGAAACAGAATCCACCTCCTCAAAAAGAAGGAGGCGTACTGGATTCATGAATTACAAACCTTATCTCCTAAGGGCCTCAATAGAGAATATGACCCCCTGGCCTTCATTTAAATTAGGTCTATATTCAAAGTGTCACTTCTCTATTATAAAGTAGTGCTTATATGTTAGCCATTTATAAGATTATCTGTAAAATACACTGTATACTAATATGTTGGTTTCTCTTTACAGAGCCGCCTTTATTGACGTTCAACATGCAAACCACTGCCTGCTCCCTCCCCCTCGGATTTCCCCCTCCTTGTTCCCTACCCGGCTGCTATTTTGATATTTTGATTTCAGTGAGTTACTTGCTTCTCTTAGGCACACTGATCCACATTTCCGCCTTCTGCTACGTTTCCGGTCATGATCACACATTTTATATGTTCATTAGTTATCTCCCCTTCTCACTACAATATGTCCCATCTCACCCTACTGCTTTATTTTGCCACTACATGCTCTTATTGGTATGCTATTTTCAGCGGTGTCACTCGGAACTACATGTTCCATAGTGCTTTGCGCCCACTTCCGGTCGGACTTTCGGTGATTTGAGGAGGTGCCCACCCACTACTTTTACTTCAGCGTCTCTTGGTGTAACGCTGCAGTTATAGCGGCCACCCCGGGGCTATATGTTCCTCAGTATGTTCCGATTCTGCCCCCTAGATGTCACCCTAGCGGTGACGCGTCTCCCCCTCTTTACCGCCTCCGTGACTACAAGTCCCATGGTTCTTCACGCCGGTTACGGCCGGCCGAACTTCCGGTGTTTAGTCCCGCCCCTTTGCTATGTAGCTCGGCGCATTCAGTTGCGGATCATTCAACCAGCGGTGGACACCGCGTTGATGTTCCCATTAAGTCCACGTTCCTCCGGTGAGTCTATAACATTACTCTAGTCCCATGCTTGCAGGTGTTCGGGCCCGCTACTTACCATTTTTATGCTCTAGGAGCTGTCTGCTATTTGCCACTCGAATTGGATTCTCCTGGATATTTTATACAATAGGTGAGCCATGTTGCCTCTCTTGCTCTAGTTACGCTCCACTATAGAGTCTTATATATTTCTTTTTCACCAGATAATTCAGCTCCCACTTGATATTGTGCGTCTCAGTTGAGACCTCCTCACTTCTGGTGAGCATCATTTTATTCTTTATTTAGTAACATAGTAACATAGTAACATAGTAACATAGTTAGTAAGGCCGAAAAAAGACATTTGTCCATCCAGTTCAGCCTATATTCCATCATAATAAATCCCCAGATCTACGTCCTTCTACAGAACCTAATAATTGTATGATACAATATTGTTCTGCTCCAGGAAGACATCCAGGCCTCTCTTGAACCCCTCGACTGAGTTCGCCATCACCACCTCCTCAGGCAAGCAATTCCAGATTCTCACTGCCCTAACAGTAAAGAATCCTCTTCTATGTTGGTGGAAAAACCTTCTCTCCTCCAGACGCAAAGAATGCCCCCTTGTGCCCGTCACCTTCCTTGGTATAAACAGATCCTCAGCGAGATATTTGTATTGTCCCCTTATATACTTATACATGGTTATTAGATCGCCCCTCAGTCGTCTTTTTTCTAGACTAAATAATCCTAATTTCGCTAATCTATCTGGGTATTGTAGTTCTCCCATCCCCTTTATTAATTTTGTTGCCCTCCTTTGTACTCTCTCTAGTTCCATTATATCCTTCCTGAGCACCGGTGCCCAAAACTGGACACAGTACTCCATGTGCGGTCTAACTAGGGATTTGTACAGAGGCAGTATAATGCTCTCATCATGTGTATCCAGACCTCTTTTAATGCACCCCATGATCCTGTTTGCCTTGGCAGCTGCTGCCTGGCACTGGCTGCTCCAGGTAAGTTTATCATTAACTAGGATCCCCAAGTCCTTCTCCCTGTCAGATTTACCCAGTGGTTTCCCGTTCAGTGTGTAATGGTGATATTGATTCCCTCTTCCCATGTGTATAACCTTACATTTATCATTGTTAAACCTCATCTGCCACCTTTCAGCCCAAGTTTCCAACTTATCCAGATCCATCTGTAGCAGAATACTATCTTCTCTTGTATTAACTGCTTTACATAGTTTTGTATCATCTGCAAATATCGATATTTTACTGTGTAAACCTTCTACCAGATCATTAATGAATATGTTGAAGAGAACAGGTCCCAATACTGACCCCTGCGGTACCCCACTGGTCACAGCGACCCAGTTAGAGACTATACCATTTATAACCACCCTCTGCTTTCTATCACTAAGCCAGTTACTAACCCATTTACACACATTTTCCCCCAGACCAAGCATTCTCATTTTGTGTACCAACCTCTTGTGCGGCACGGTATCAAACGCTTTGGAAAAATCGAGATATACCACGTCCAATGACTCACCGTGGTCCAGTCTATAGCTTACCTCTTCATAAAAACTGATTAGATTGGTTTGACAGGAGCGATTTCTCATAAACCCATGCTGATATGGAGTTAAACAGTTATTCTCATTGAGATAATCCAGAATAACATCCCTCAGAAACCCTTCAAATATTTTACCAACAATAGAGGTTAGACTTACTGGCCTATAATTTCCAGGTTCACTTTTAGAGCCCTTTTTGAATATTGGCACCACATTTGCTATGCGCCAGTCCTGCGGAACAGACCCTGTCGCTATAGAGTCACTAAAAATAAGAAATAATGGTTTATCTATTACATTACTTAGTTCTCTTAGTACTCGTGGGTGTATGCCATCCGGACCTGGAGATTTATCTATTTTAATCTTATTTAGCCGGTTTCGCACCTCTTCTTGGGTTAGATTGGTGACTCTTAATATAGGGTTTTCATTGTTTCTTGGGATTTCACCTAGCATTTCATTTTCCACCGTGAATACCGTGGAGAAGAAGGTGTTTAATATGTTAGCTTTTTCCTCGTCATCTACAACCATTCTTTCCTCACTATTTTTTAAGGGGCCTACATTTTCAGTTTTTATTCTTTTACTATTGATATAGTTGAAGAACAGTTTGGGATTAGTTTTACTCTCCTTAGCAATGTGCTTCTTTGTTTCCTTTTTGGCAGCTTTAATTAGTTTTTTAGATAAAGTATTTTTCTCCCTATAGTTTTTTAGAGCTTCAGTGGTGCCATCCTGCTTTAGTAGTGCAAATGCTTTCTTTTTACTGTTAATTGCCTGCCTTACTTCTTTGTTTAGCCACATTGGGTTTTTCCTATTTCTAGTCCTTTTATTCCCACAAGGTATAAACCGCTTACACTGCCTATTTAGGATGTTCTTAAACATTTCCCATTTATTATCTGTATTCTCATTTCTGAGGATATTGTCCCAGTCTACCAGATTAAGGGCATCTCTAAGCTGTTCAAACTTTGCCTTCCTAAAGTTCAATGTTTTTGTGACTCCCTGACAAGTCCCCCTAGTGAAAGACAGGTGAAACTGCACAATATTGTGGTCGCTATTTCCTAAATGCCCAACCACCTGCAGATTTGTTATTCTGTCAGGTCTATTAGATAGTATTAGGTCTAAAAGTGCTGCTCCTCTGGTTGGATTCTGCACCAATTGTGAAAGATAATTTTTCTTGGTTATTAGCAGAAACCTGTTGCCTTTATGGGTTTCACAGGTTTCTGTTTCCCAGTTAATATCCGGGTAGTTAAAGTCCCCCATAACCAGGACCTCATTATGGGTTGCAGCTTCATCTATCTGCTTTAGAAGTAGACTTTCCATGCTTTCTGTTATATTTGGGGGTTTGTAACAGACCCCAATGAGAATTTTGTTACCATTTTTCCCTCCATGAATTTCAACCCATATGGACTCGACATCCTCATTCCCTTCGCTAATATCCTCCCTTAAAGTGGACTTTAGACAAGACTTTACATAGAGACAAACCCCTCCTCCTCTCCGATTTTTACGATCCTTTCTAAACAGACTGTAACCCTGTAAGTTAACTGCCCAGTCATAGCTTTCATCTAACCATGTCTCGGTTATTCCCACTATGTCAAAGTTACCTGTAGATATTTCTGCTTCTAGTTCTTCCATCTTGTTTGTCAGGCTTCTGGCGTTTGCGAGCATGCAGTTTAGAGGATTTTGTTTTGTTCTCTTATCCTATGGGCCCAACTATAGTATTTCCTTTTACCCTTAGTTATCTGGACGCTATCTGGTCCCACATATGTGACATTTCTTCTGGAGCCATAGTTATTCCAAGTAGGTCCTATTTCTCCCCCCCCCCCCCCTTTCTGTATATTTCCGGTTTTCTATTTATTATTTATTTCCCTACTTCTACAGCTCCTTCTCCGCAGTTATCCATTTCCTGTGGGTTATAACAGATATTTCTTTGCTCGGTTAGTACTACTCTTCACATAATTTAGGTACTGATACGGTACGTGTCCTCATACGATGCTTTGTTGTCCTAGGCCATCTGCCATTACTATTAAGGTTCACGGGGTTCTTCATAGGACCGCCCAGTCACATACATACTAAGTGCCGGTTATACTCATAACTACAGCAGTCGGGTATGTAAAATTATGACTTCCCTACCTCTCTCTCCTTCCCTCCCATCACACACTTTTTGTTTTTCAGATTAACTTTGTTATTTTGTTCATGTATTTTCGATATTGTTATTTTCTACTTTGTAATTGTCACATTGTGTTATATACTTGTGCAGTCTACTGAAGAAGGTCTTAATATCTGACCGAAACGTCTAACATATTGCTGGACTGCTACTCGAAGTAATAAATTTTGATTTTATTGATTACCAATATTCACCAAGTTGAGTGCCAATTTATTTATTTATTAGATTTTCTGGTGTGGGAAACCTCACTTGAGCACCGACACAGTTGTGCCACGCTATACTTTACAATTCACACCATCTCTAAAGAAGACCTGTGATTTAATATCCGAAATGAAGATATATTTTCAGGTCTTCCAGGGGGATGTGACTCCCTTGTGACATTGTAGGCAGGCAAAAAAAGTTTTAGTGGACATAAACATCAAAACATTCAAATCTACAAGAGTTAGAAAATGCAGAGCACATTTCTACCTCACAAGTGTTCGTTTGTTAGTAGGGGCCTAGCAATGGTTCCCTAGCTTCCTAGTCCTCCTAGTAGGCCCACTGAAATCCCAGAATTAAAAAGTAATCAAGCTCATTTATGTTCAAGTTCCCTAGAGTTAGAAAATGCAGAGCACATTTCTACCTCACAAGTGTTCGTTTGTTAGTAGGGGCCTAGCAATGGTTCCCTAGCTTCCAAGTCCTCCTAGTAGGCCCAACGAAATCCCAGAATTAAAAAGTAATCAAGCTCATTTATGTTCAAGTTCCCTAGAGTTAGAAAATGCAGAGCACATTTCTACCTCACAAGTGTTCGTTTGTTAGTAGGGGCCTAGCAATGGTTCCCTAGCTTCCTAGTCCTTCTAGTAGGCCCACTGAAATCCCAGAATTAAAAAGTAATCAAGCTCATTTATGTTCAAGTTCCCTAGTAGCGTTAAAAAGTCAAACATTATTTAAAGAAAAAATGTAAAATAAAAATCAATGTTGATAAGGTGGTCATCAGTGTGAATGGCAATTTCTTACTTCAGCACCCTGCTATCTCCAGTATTGGATCAGATAGACAGGGTGAACAGCAGTGTGAGTAGCCTCTTCTTACCTCAGCACCTTTGGTACCTGCAGTATTAGGCCGGCGTCACACTAGAGAGTTTTACGGACGTATGAGAGGTGCAAAAACTACGCATTGCACACAGGCCAATGATTCTCTATGGGGCAGCTTCTATCTGCCGTATATTTCGCAGTTGTATATTACGGGCATAGAAAATTGCAGCATGCTGCATTTGTCAGCGTATTACGCAAAAAATCCGCCAATGAAAGTCTATGGGGGCGAGAAAAATACGGATTACACACGGACCATCAGTGTCAGTATTCTGGGTTTTCCGAGTCACCTTGTGAATGATTTTGCCCTTTGTTAAGATGGAGTTTGCTGTTTTTGTCTGCCCTACTTCCTGTTCGCTTGTTTAAAAACCCGGGTCAGGTGTCAGCCTCTTTGCTGGAGTATTCTGCTTCCATTTCCTCTTCAGCTCAGCTGCTTGTTCTACTGTGCTTCTACCCGTGGCTCTGGACATTCTCTGCTTATGTAAGCTACACTCCTCCTGGTAAGAACTCTATTTTTGAACTGTGTTTTGGAGCTATGTTGCTGGACTGTGTTTTTGCTACTTAATCCTTCATTTACTCCCCCCGGTGGGAGCTACTAGAAGTTACACCAGTATAATACTTTAATGTGAACTTGTTCTGGACTTACCCGTGTTTATGCCACAACTGAGATCAACTTGAGAACTTGTTTCTGGACTTACCCGTGTTCATGCCACACCTGGGATTAACCTGAGGACATGTTCTGTGTTTACTACATACCTGGATTTGACTCTTTCTGCACCAACAGTGTTTTGGATCTGCACCACGTCACCTGTCACACTCACCTTGCCGAGGACTCTGCCCTAAGAACTCTGCTGATTTGCTGTATAGGGTTAAGGGACTTGTTTCATTGTGGGTTATCAGTATATTGTTTTGGGTGTTATTGCTATGGTACAAATACACACTTTGCACTAAAGAAACCCATCTCTGTCTGTTCATTGCCCCACGCTACCAGAATCCTAGAGTTCCTACAATAGTATTACAATCAGTGTGTCTTGCGAGAAGTCGCAGCGGTGCTCTAGAGAAAAGCCAGTAATTCAGTGCAGTGTACAGTAAAATCACACTGACAGTTTAGAATAGAATAGATAAAATAAATGTCTACACACACATATATATATATATATATATATATATATATTTATATATATATATTTATATATATTATGTCATTGAGACACACACATACTGTATATATATATATATATATATATATATATATATATACACATATATATATATATATATATATATATATATATATACAGTATATATATTTGTATATATTTAACACAGAGCTAGATAGCATAAAAGCCGGTAATTCAATTGCCGGCTTTTGCTATCTCTTTATCAAGCCCAACAGGATATGAGACATGGTTTACATGCAGTAAACCATTTCATATCCCTTATTTTTTTACATATTACTCACTAATGACGTTAGTAGAATGTGTGTGCGAAATTTGGGGACTCTAGCTGTTAAAATAAAGGATTGAACTCTAGAGTCTTACAGATGTGCCTTTTCTGGGGTGGCTGGGGGCAGATGTTTTTAGCCGGGGGGGGGGGGGGGGGGGGGTTGGGGGGCAATATCCATGGTCCCTCTCTAGGCTATTAATATCTGCCCCCTGTCACTGGCTTTCCCACTCTGGTGGAGAAAATTGAGCGAGACGCCAAATTTTGCACACACACTCTGCTAACATCATTAGTGAGGAATATGTAAAAAAATAGGGGATTTGAAATGGTTTACTGTATGTAAACCATGTCTCATATTCTGTTGGGTTTGATAAGGAGATAGCAAAAGCCGGCAATTGAATTGCCGGCTTTTAAGCTATCAAGCGCTGTATGGAACATATATACATATATATATACATATATATATGTGTCTCACTGACATATATATATATATATATATATATATATACACAGTATATATATATATATATATATAGAGAGAGAGAGACTGTATAAATGTTTTCACGATTATTTGAGCCCATGGATCCATTCTATGTCCATTTTGCAAACCTGCTAGAAAATCTCACTGTACGGATGCCATACGGATTACATACGGAGGTTTACATGTGCAAAATACGCAGCCACACCTTGCCTACGGTGTTATGACCTGGAGGTTAGGAGCACCCGGCACGACCTGATAGTTAAACTGACACAGGACAAGCTCTGGCATGTGGGAGCTCTGCTGACCGCAGGCCCTAATCCTATCACAACAACTAGAAATAGGCGTAGAGCGTTCCTGACTCTCCCTAGACGCCTCTTCACAGCCTAAGAGCTAGCTAGCCCTAGAGATAGAAAATAAAGCCTACCCTGCCTCAGAGAAATTCCCCAAAGGAAAAGGCAGCCCCCCACATATATTGACTGTGAGTAAAGATGAAAGTCACAAACGCAGAAATGAAACAAGTTTCAGCAAAGGGAGGCCAGACTTACTAAACAGAGGATAGGAAAGGTATCTTTGCGGTCAGCACAAAAAAACTACAAAAGACCACGCAGAGTGTGCAAAAAGACCTCCGCACCGACTAACGGTGCGGAGATGCCACTCTGCATCCCAGAGCTTCCAGCTAGCAAGACAAAATCATGATAACCAGCTGGACAAGGAAACAATGAACAAATAATAACTATCAGGAACTTAGCTTCTGCTGGAGAAGACAGGTCACCAGAAAGATCCAAGAGCGAACTAAACCAATGCAGGAACATTGACAGCTGGCAAGGAGTAACGATCTGAGTGGAGTTAAATAGAGCAGCCAACCAAAGGATAGACCACGTCACCTGTGTAAGGAACCTCAGAAGCAGCAGCTTCACTCACAGCCACCAGAGGGAGTCCATGGACAGAACTCGCCGAAGTACCATTCACGACCACAGGAGGGAGTTCGACAACAGAATTCACAACAGTACCCCCCCCCCTTGAGGAGGGGTCACCGAACCCTCACCAGAGCCCCCAGGCCAATCAGGATGAGCCAAATGAAAGGCACGAACTAGATCGGCAGCATGAACATCAGAGGCAAAAACGCAGGAATTATCTTCCTGACCATAACCCTTCCACTTGACCAGGTACTGGAGTTTCCGTCTCGAAACACGAGAATCCAAAATCTTCTCCACCACATACTCCAACTCCCCCTCGACCAACACCGGGGCAGGAGGATCAACGGAGGGAACCATAGGCGCCACGTATCTCCACAACAACAAAAGAAGCTGGAAGGTCCAAACGAAATGACACAGGATTAAGAACTTCAGAAATCTTATATGGCCCAGTGAAACAAGGCTTAAACTTAGGAGAGGAAACCCTCATAGGAACATGACAAGATGACAACCAAACCAAATCCCCAACACGAAGTCGGGGACCAACACAGCGCCGGCGGTTAGCGAAACGTTGAGCCTTCTCCTGGGACAATGTCAAATTGTCCACCACATGAGTCCAAATCTGCTGCAACCTGTCCACCACCGTATCCAAACCAGGACAGTCCGAAGGCTCAACCTGCCCTGAAGAGAAACGAGGATGGAAACCAGAATTACAGAAAAAAGGAGAAACTAAAGTAGCCGAGCTGGCCCGATTATTAAGGGCGAACTCAGCCAAAGGCAAGAAGGACACCCAATCATCCTGATCAGCAGAAACAAAGCATCTCAGATATGTTTCCAAAGTCTGATTAGTTCTTTCGGTTTGGCCATTAGTCTGAGGATGGAAAGCCGAAGAAAAAGACAAATCAATGCCCATCTTAGCACAAAAGGACCGCCAAAACCTCGAAACAAACTGGGAACCTCTGTCCGAGACGATGTTCCCTGGAATGCCATGCAAACGAACCACATGCTGGAAAAACAATGGCACCAAATCAGAGGAGGAAGGCAATTTAGACAAGGGTACCAAATGGACCACCTTAGAGAAGCGATCACAAACCACCCAAATGACCGACATCCTTTGAGAAACAGGGAGATCAGAAATAAAATCCATGGAAATATGCGTCCAGGGCCTCTTCGGGACCGGCAAGGGCAAAAGCAACCCACTGGCATGAGAACAGCAGGGCTTAGCCCGAGCACAAGTTCCACAGGACTGCACAAAAGAACGCACATCCCGTGACAAAGAAGGCCACCAAAAGGATCTAGCCACCAAATCTCTGGTACCAAAGATTCCAGGATGACCAGCCAACACCGAACAATGAACCTCAGAGATAACTCTACTAGTCCATCTATCAGGGACAAACAGTTTCTCCGTAGGATAACGGTCAGGTCTATCAGCCTGAAACTTCTGCAGCATGCGCCGCAAATCAGGGGAGATGCCAGACAAAATTACCCCCTCTTTAAGAATACCCGCCGGCTCCGGAACACCCGGAGAGTCAGGCACAAAACTCCTTGACAGGGCATCAGCCTTCACATTCTTAGATCCCGGAAGGTATGAAACCACAAAATCAAAACGGGAGAAAAAGAGCGACCATCGAGCCTGTCTAGGATTCAACCGTTTGGCAGACTCGAGATAAGTCAAATTCTTGTGATCCGTCAAGACCACCACGCGATGCTTAGCTCCTTCAAGCCAATGTCGCCACTCCTCGAATGCCCACTTCATGGCCAACAACTCTCGATTGCCAACATCATAATTGCGCTCAGCAGGCAAGAATTTTCTAGAAAAGAAGGCACATGGTTTCATCACCAAGCCATCAGAACTTCTTTGCGACAAAACAGCCCCTGCACCAATCTCAGAAGCATCAACCTCGACCTGAAACGGGAGCGAAACATCTGGCTGGCACAACACAGGGGCAGAAGAAAAACGACGCTTCAACTCAGGAAAAGCCTCTACAGCCGCAGAGGACCAATTGACCACATCAGCACCTTTCTTGGCCAAATCAGTCAACGGTTTAGCAATACTAGAAAAATTAGCGATGAAGCGACGGTAAAAATTAGCAAAGCCCAGGAACTTCTGCAGGCTCTTCACAGATGTCGGCTGAGTCCAATCATAAATGGCCTGAACTTTAACAGGGTCCATCTCGATAGTAGAAAGGGAAAAAATGAAACCCAAAAATGAAACCTTCTGAAATCCAAAGAGACACTTTGATCCATTCACAAACGAGGAATTCGCACAAAGGACCTGGAACACCATTCTGACCTGCTTCACATGAGACTCCCAATCATCCGAAAAGACCAAAATGTCATCCAAATATACAATCATGAATCTATCCAGGTACTCTCGGAAGATGTCATGCATAAAGGACTGAAACACAGATGGAGCATTAGAAAGCCTGAATGGCATAACCAGGTACTCAAAATGGCCCTCGGGCGTATTAAATGCTGTTTTCCATTCAACACCCTGTTTAATTCGCACAAGATTATACGCCCCTCAAAGATCTATCTTGGTGAACCAACTAGCCCCCTTAATCCGAGCAAACAAATCAGACAGCAGCGGCAAAAGATACTGAAATTTGACAGTGATCTTATTAAGAAGGCGGTAATCAATACAAGGTCTCAAAGAGCCATCCTTCTTGGCCACAAAAAAGAACCCTGCTCCCAATCGTGACGACGACGGGCGAATATGACCCTTCTCCAAGGATTCCTTTATATATCTCCGCATAGCAGCGTGCTCTGGCACAGATAAATTAAACAGACGGCCCTTAGGAAACTTACTAACAGGAATCAAATTAATAGCACAATCACAATCCCTATGAGGAGGTAGGGCACCGGATTTGGGCTCTTCAAATACATCCCGGTAATCTTATAAAAACTCAGGGACTTCAGAAGGAGTGGAAGGCGAAATTGACAACAATGGAACATCACCATGTACCCCCTGACAACCCCAGCCGGACACAGACACAGATTTCCAATCCAACACTGGATTATGGACCTGTAGCCATGGCAACCCCAAAACGACCACATCATGCAGATTATGCAACACCAAAAAGCGAATATCCTCCTGATGTGCAGGACCCATGCACATGGTCAATTGAGTCCAGTACTGAGGCTTATTCTTGGCCAAAGGCGTAGCATCAATTCCTCTCAATGGAATAGGATACTGCAAGGGCTCCAAGAAAAAACCACAGTGCCTGGCAAACTCCAAGTCCATCAAATTCAGGGCAGCGCATGAATCCACAAATGCCATAACAGAATAGGACGACAGAGAGCAAATCAGAGTAACGGACAAAAGAAATTTAGACTGTACCATACCAATGGTGGCAGACCTAGCGAACCGCTTAGTGCGCTTAGGACAATCGGAGATAGCATGAGTGGATTCACCACAGTAAAAATACAGCCCATTCTGACGTCTGTGTTCTTGTCGTTCAGCTCTGGTCAAAGTCCTATCACACTGCATAGGCTCAGTTAAATAAATAGGGCAGCACACTGCAGCGCCAAAACATGCAAACTTGAAAAAACGAAATTTGAACTGCATTACTGCACTAGAAATATGAAAAATGAGAGCTTTTAGCGCACAAAAATGGCCAATTTTATGTGTACCTCGTAGCCACGTTAAGGCATCTCTCTTATACGAGGTCCTACGTTTGACCTACCTCACTGAGAATAAACGTCTCCATCTGAATGGGTACATGTAAAAACCTCTTCTTGGACTCAAATTCTCTCTCTATGTGGAGGGGTATTGGACCTACTATAATTAAAACACCTGAAGCTAGGAGGCGGGGAGTGCACGATCAGAAGGCTAGAGAATACATTTCAAAAACCTGACCTGCACATCCAAACATAGACTGAGTGTGAACAGGTGCTGAACCCAGAGTCGCCAACTCGTATATAGTTAAATAAATAGGGCAGCACACTGCAGCGCCAAAACATGCAAACTTGAAAAAACGAAATTTGAACTGCATTACTGCACTAGAAATATGAAAAATGAGAGCTTTTAGCGCACAAAAATGGCCAATTTTATGTGTACCTCGTAGCCACGTTAAGGCATCTCTCTTATACGAGGTCCTACGTTTGACCTACCTCACTGAGAATAAACGTCTCCATCTGAATGGGTACATGTAAAAACCTCTTCTTGGACTCAAATTCTCTCTCTATGTGGAGGGGTATTGGACCTACTATAATTAAAACACCTGAAGCTAGGAGGCGGGGAGTGCACGATCAGAAGGCTAGAGAATACATTTCAAAAACCTGACCTGCACATCCAAACATAGACTGAGTGTGAACAGGTGCTGAACCCAGAGTCGCCAACTCGTATATAGTTAAATAAATAGGGCAGCACACTGCAGCGCCAAAACATGCAAACTTGAAAAAACGAAATTTGAACTGCATTACTGCACTAGAAATATGAAAAATGAGAGCTTTTAGCGCACAAAAATGGCCAATTTTATGTGTACCTCGTAGCCACGTTAAGGCATCTCTCTTATACGAGGTCCTACGTTTGACCTACCTCACAGAGAATAAACGTCTCCATCTGAATGGGTACATGTAAAAACCTCTTCTTGGACTCAAATTCTCTCTCTATGTGGAGCGGTATTGGACCTACTATAATTAAAACACCTGAAGCTAGGAGGCGGGGAGTGCACGATCAGAAGGCTAGAGAATACATTTCAAAAACCTGACCTGCACATCCAAACATAGACTGAGTGTGAACAGGTGCTGAACCCAGAGTCGCCAACTCGTATATAGTTAAATAAATAGGGCAGCACACTGCAGCGCCAAAACATGCAAACTTGAAAAAACGAAATTTGAACTGCATTACTGCACTAGAAATATGAAAAATGAGAGCTTTTAGCGCACAAAAATGGCCAATTTTATGTGTACCTCGTAGCCACGTTAAGGCATCTCTCTTATACGATGTCCTACGTTTGACCTACCTCACTGAGAATAAACGTCTACATCTGAATGGGTACATGTAAAAACCTCTTCTTGGACTCAAATTCGCTCTCTATGTGGAGGGGTATTGGACCTACTATAATTAAAACACCTGAAGCTAGGAGGCGGGGAGTGCACGATCAGAAGGCTAGAGAATACATTTCAAAAACCTGACCTGCACATCCAAACATAGACTGAGTGTGAACAGGTGCTGAACCCAGAGTCGCCAACTCGTATATAGTTAAATAAATAGGGCAGCACACTGCAGCGCCAAAACATGCAAACTTGAAAAAACGAAATTTGAACTGCATTACTGCACTAGAAATATGAAAAATGAGAGCTTTTAGCGCACAAAAATGGCCAATTTTATGTGTACCTCGTAGCCACGTTAAGGCATCTCTCTTATACGAGGTCCTACGTTTGACCTACCTCACTGAGAATAAACGTCTCCATCTGAATGGGTACATGTAAAAACCTCTTCTTGGACTCAAATTCTCTCTCTATGTGGAGCGGTATTGGACCTACTATAATTAAAACACCTGAAGCTAGGAGGCGGGGAGTGCACGATCAGAAGGCTAGAGAATACATTTCAAAAACCTGACCTGCACATCCAAACATAGACTGAGTGTGAACAGGTGCTGAACCCAGAGTCGCCAACTCGTATATAGTTAAATAAATAGGGCAGCACACTGCAGCGCCAAAACATGCAAACTTGAAAAAACGAAATTTGAACTGCATTACTGCACTAGAAATATGAAAAATGAGAGCTTTTAGCGCACAAAAATGGCCAATTTTATGTGTACCTCGTAGCCACGTTAAGGCATCTCTCTTATACGAGGTCCTACGTTTGACCTACCTCACTGAGAATAAACGTCTCCATCTGAATGGGTACATGTAAAAACCTCTTCTTGGACTCAAATTCTCTCTCTATGTGGAGCGGTATTGGACCTACTATAATTAAAACACCTGAAGCTAGGAGGCGGGGAGTGCACGATCAGAAGGCTAGAGAATACATTTCAAAAACCTGACCTGCACATCCAAACATAGACTGAGTGTGAACAGGTGCTGAACCCAGAGTCGCCAACTCGTATATAGTTAAATAAATAGGGCAGCACACTGCAGCGCCAAAACATGCAAACTTGAAAAAACGAAATTTGAACTGCATTACTGCACTAGAAATATGAAAAATGAGAGCTTTTAGCGCACAAAAATGGCCAATTTTATGTGTACCTCGTAGCCACGTTAAGGCATCTCTCTTATACGAGGTCATACGTTTGACCTACCTCACTGAGAATAAACGTCTACATCTGAATGGGTACATGTAAAAACCTCTTCTTGGACTCAAATTCGCTCTCTATGTGGAGGGGTATTGGACCTACTATAATTAAAACACCTGAAGCTAGGAGGCGGGGAGTGCACGATCAGAAGGCTAGAGAATACATTTCAAAAACCTGACCTGCACATCCAAACATAGACTGAGTGTGAACAGGTGCTGAACCCAGAGTCGCCAACTCGTATATAGTTAAATAAATAGGGCAGCACACTGCAGCGCCAAAACATGCAAACTTGAAAAAACGAAATTTGAACTGCATTACTGCACTAGAAATATGAAAAATGAGAGCTTTTAGCGCACAAAAATGGCCAATTTTATGTGTACCTCGTAGCCACGTTAAGGCATCTCTCTTATACGAGGTCCTACGTTTGACCTACCTCACTGAGAATAAACGTCTCCATCTGAATGGGTACATGTAAAAACCTCTTCTTGGACTCAAATTCTCTCTCTATGTGGAGCGGTATTGGACCTACTATAATTAAAACACCTGAAGCTAGGAGGCGGGGAGTGCACGATCAGAAGGCTAGAGAATACATTTCAAAAACCTGACCTGCACATCCAAACATAGACTGAGTGTGAACAGGTGCTGAACCCAGAGTCGCCAACTCGTATATAGTTAAATAAATAGGGCAGCACACTGCAGCGCCAAAACATGCAAACTTGAAAAAACGAAATTTGAACTGCATTACTGCACTAGAAATATGAAAAATGAGAGCTTTTAGCGCACAAAAATGGCCAATTTTATGTGTACCTCGTAGCCACGTTAAGGCATCTCTCTTATACGAGGTCCTACGTTTGACCTACCTCACTGAGAATAAACGTCTCCATCTGAATGGGTACATGTAAAAACCTCTTCATGGACTCAAATTCTCTCTCTATGTGGAGGGGTATTGGACCTACTATAATTAAAACTCCTGACGCTAGGAGGCGGGGAGTGCACGATCAGAAGGCTAGAGAATACATTTCAAAAACCTGACCTGCACATCCAAACATAGACTGAGTGTGAACAGGTGCTGAACCCAGAGTCGCCAACTCGTATATAGTTAAATAAATAGGGCAGCACACTGCAGCGCCAAAACATGCAAACTTGAAAAAACGAAATTTGAACTGCATTACTGCACTAGAAATATGAAAAATGAGAGCTTTTAGCGCACAAAAATGGCCAATTTTATGTGTACCTCGTAGCCACGTTAAGGCATCTCTCTTATACGAGGTCCTACGTTTGACCTACCTCACTGAGAATAAACGTCTCCATCTGAATGGGTACATGTAAAAACCTCTTCTTGGACTCAAATTCTCTCTCTATGTGGAGGGGTATTGGACCTACTATAATTAAAACACCTGAAGCTAGGAGGCGGGGAGTGCACGATCAGAAGGCTAGAGAATACATTTCAAAAACCTGACCTGCACATCCAAACATAGACTGAGTGTGAACAGGTGCTGAACCCAGAGTCGCCAACTCGTATATAGTTAAATAAATAGGGCAGCACACTGCAGCGCCAAAACATGCAAACTTGAAAAAACGAAATTTGAACTGCATTACTGCACTAGAAATATGAAAAATGAGAGCTTTTAGCGCACAAAAATGGCCAATTTTATGTGTACCTCGTAGCCACGTTAAGGCATCTCTCTTATACGAGGTCCTACGTTTGACCTACCTCACTGAGAATAAACGTCTCCATCTGAATGGGTACATGTAAAAACCTCTTCTTGGACTCAAATTCTCTCTCTATGTGGAGGGGTATTGGACCTACTATAATTAAAACACCTGAAGCTAGGAGGCGGGGAGTGCACGATCAGAAGGCTAGAGAATACATTTCAAAAACCTGACCTGCACATCCAAACATAGACTGAGTGTGAACAGGTGCTGAACCCAGAGTCGCCAACTCGTATATAGTTAAATAAATAGGGCAGCACACTGCAGCGCCAAAACATGCAAACTTGAAAAAACGAAATTTGAACTGCATTACTGCACTAGAAATATGAAAAATGAGAGCTTTTAGCGCACAAAAATGGCCAATTTTATGTGTACCTCGTAGCCACGTTAAGGCATCTCTCTTATACGAGGTCCTACGTTTGACCTACCTCACTGAGAATAAACGTCTCCATCTGAATGGGTACATGTAAAAACCTCTTCTTGGACTCAAATTCTCTCTCTATGTGGAGGGGTATTGGACCTACTATAATTAAAACACCTGAAGCTAGGAGGCGGGGAGTGCACGATCAGAAGGCTAGAGAATACATTTCAAAAACCTGACCTGCACATCCAAACATAGACTGAGTGTGAACAGGTGCTGAACCCAGAGTCGCCAACTCGTATATAGTTAAATAAATAGGGCAGCACACTGCAGCGCCAAAACATGCAAACTTGAAAAAACGAAATTTGAACTGCATTACTGCACTAGAAATATGAAAAATGAGAGCTTTTAGCGCACAAAAATGGCCAATTTTATGTGTACCTCGTAGCCACGTTAAGGCATCTCTCTTATACGAGGTCCTACGTTTGACCTACCTCACTGAGAATAAACGTCTCCATCTGAATGGGTACATGTAAAAACCTCTTCTTGGACTCAAATTCTCTCTCTATGTGGAGGGGTATTGGACCTACTATAATTAAAACACCTGAAGCTAGGAGGCGGGGAGTGCACGATCAGAAGGCTAGAGAATACATTTCAAAAACCTGACCTGCACATCCAAACATAGACTGAGTGTGAACAGGTGCTGAACCCAGAGTCGCCAACTCGTATATAGTTAAATAAATAGGGCAGCACACTGCAGCGCCAAAACATGCAAACTTGAAAAAACGAAATTTGAACTGCATTACTGCACTAGAAATATGAAAAATGAGAGCTTTTAGCGCACAAAAATGGCCAATTTTATGTGTACCTCGTAGCCACGTTAAGGCATCTCTCTTATACGAGGTCCTACGTTTGACCTACCTCACTGAGAATAAACGTCTCCATCTGAATGGGTACATGTAAAAACCTCTTCTTGGACTCAAATTCTCTCTCTATGTGGAGGGGTATTGGACCTACTATAATTAAAACACCTGAAGCTAGGAGGCGGGGAGTGCACGATCAGAAGGCTAGAGAATACATTTCAAAAACCTGACCTGCACATCCAAACATAGACTGAGTGTGAACAGGTGCTGAACCCAGAGTCGCCAACTCGTATATAGTTAAATAAATAGGGCAGCACACTGCAGCGCCAAAACATGCAAACTTGAAAAAACGAAATTTGAACTGCATTACTGCACTAGAAATATGAAAAATGAGAGCTTTTAGCGCACAAAAATGGCCAATTTTATGTGTACCTCGTAGCCACGTTAAGGCATCTCTCTTATACGAGGTCCTACGTTTGACCTACCTCACTGAGAATAAACGTCTCCATCTGAATGGGTACATGTAAAAACCTCTTCTTGGACTCAAATTCTCTCTCTATGTGGAGGGGTATTGGACCTACTATAATTAAAACACCTGAAGCTAGGAGGCGGGGAGTGCACGATCAGAAGGCTAGAGAATACATTTCAAAAACCTGACCTGCACATCCAAACATAGACTGAGTGTGAACAGGTGCTGAACCCAGAGTCGCCAACTCGTATATAGTTAAATAAATAGGGCAGCACACTGCAGCGCCAAAACATGCAAACTTGAAAAAACGAAATTTGAACTGCATTACTGCACTAGAAATATGAAAAATGAGAGCTTTTAGCGCACAATTTTTCATATTTCTAGTGCAGTAATGCAGTTCAAATTTCGTTTTTTCAAGTTTGCATGTTTTGGCGCTGCAGTGTGCTGCCCTATTTATTTAACTATATACGAGTTGGCGACTCTGGGTTCAGCACCTGTTCACACTCAGTCTATGTTTGGATGTGCAGGTCAGGTTTTTGAAACTGCATAGGCTCAGGCCTATGCTCAGAGAATACCGCCAGATGGTGCACAGCTTTGCGCTCACGCAAGCGCCGATCGCTCTGAATGGCCAAGGACATAGACTCATTCAGACCAGCAGGCATGGGAAATCCCACCATGACATCCTTAAGGGCTTCAGAAAGACCCCTTCTGAAAATTGCCGCCAGGGCACACTCATTCCACTGAGTAAGCACAGACCACTTTCTAAACTTCTGACAGTACACCTCCGCTTCATCCTGAACCTGACATAAAGCCAGCAAGATTTTCTCTGCCTGATCCACTGAATTTGGTTCATCATAAAGCAATCCAAGCGCCAGAAAAAATGCATCAACATCACGCAATGCAGGATCTCCTGGCGCAAGGAAAAATGCCCAGTCGTGAGGGGCACCACGCAACAAAGAAATAATGATTTTTACTTGTTGAACGGGGTCACCAGAGGAGCAGGGTTTCAAAGCTAGAAACAGTTTACAATTATTTTTGAAATTCAACAACTTAGATCTATACCCAGAAAATAAATCAGGAATAGGAATTCTAGGCTCTAACATAGGATTCTGAACCACAAAATCTTGAATGTTTTGTACCCTTGCAGTGAGATGATCCACACAAGAGGACAGACCTTGAATGTCCATATCTACACCTGTGTCCTGAACCACCCAAAGGTTTAGGGGAAAAGACAAAACACAGTGCAAAGAAAAAAAAATGGTCTCAGAACTTCTCTTATCCCTCTATTGAGATGCATTAATACTTTGGGCCAGCTGTACTGTTATGACCTGGTGGTTAGGAGCACCCGGCATGACCTGATAGCTAAACTCACACAGGACAAGCTCTGGGATGTGGGAGCTCTGCTGACTAGAGTTGAGCGACCTTGACCTTTTTAGAGTCGAGCCGGGTTTCGCAAAACCCGACTATCTCAAAAGTCGGGTCGAGTGAAATCGGCCGATTATGACGTAAAGTCGGGATCGACCGAAACACGAAACCCAATGCAAGTCAATGGGGCAGCATAGTCGGCAGTGAGTGGGGGCCAGGAAAACACCTATGCCCATTTTAATGTCAAAACCATCCATTCTTCTTAATGAAGCTTGTCAAGCGTAATAAACCTTATAATAATTGGAAGGCATTTGAAATTGGGGGTCATTTGGCTAAAGTTGTGTGGGGTAGGGCTGGTTCAAGTAATTAGTGGGCCCAGGAAATCTGGACCACGTCACGGCAGTGGAGCAGGGAGAGGTGGTTATTTCAACTTTGCAAGTGCTGTGAACCTGAGCAAGCAGGGGGGGCCCACTCGTTGGCATTGGCACTGGCACAGGGCCCCTCAAAGTACAGCGGTGTGTTTGCACGGCGGGGGCGCCTCCCACCGGCAGCAACACTTTTGCGTACTATGAGAGGCCCTGTGCCAGTGACGTCGCCAACTAGTATTCCTCCCCCCACCTGATGAAGGAACCTGCACTTTCATCTGCAACTTCCTCTTTGTCCCCGTGTAAGGTGGTATGGTATGCGGGAAGAGGAACCTGACTTTCAGCAGGGTCACAATCTTGCTGTGTAGCGTGCACGGGGAATTTTGCGTTATGGGTCAATGTACCAGCAGACTCATCTATCACTGGCTGGGCAATGGGCAGGATGAGGAGGAAACACAGATATAGGCCCAAAGAATAAAGTTGGCTAAATGCAGTTCAAAATTGGTAACACAGGACTAACCAGGGGGCATTGCAGTGGAGGACAACTGGAATGAGAGGCTGACACAGAGAGTAGGCCCAAATCAGTAAGTAGTCGAAATGCAGTTCAAAATTGGCAACCGTAGTAAACAGGCGGCACAGCTTTGTTCAGTGGAGGAGAACAGCAAGGAGTGGCAGACACCGATAGTAGGCCCCAACCCAACTAGTAGGCCAAATGCAGTCTAACATTAACAACTACTTAACGAGCGCCTGAAAACGGAATTTCAGGACAGGAAACCAGGAGAACAGCAAGGAGCGGCAGACACTGTTAGTAGGCCCCAAACCAACTAGTATGCCAAATGCAGTTGTTCCATTTAACCACAATTTAACGAGAGCCTGAAGATAGAAGCTCAGGAAAGGCAACCTGGAGAACACCTTGGAGTGGAACACACCATCTCTCTCCACCCCATACCCATTTTGTAGGCCTAATGCAGTGTAGTTTTCTACAACTACTAAACGAGAGTCTGAAGACCGAAGCAATGGCAAGGAAACCTGGGGAACACCTTGGAGTGTAACACACCATCTCTCTCCACCCGATACCCATTTTGTAGGCCTAATGCAGTGTAGTTTTCTACAACTACTAAACAAGAGTCTGAAGACCGAAGCAATGGCAAGGAAACCTGGGGAACACCTTGGAGTGTAACACACCATCTCTCTCCACCCGATACCCATTTTGTAGGCCTAATGCAGTGTAGTTTTCTACAACTACTAAACGAGAGTCGGAAGATCGAAGCAATGGCAAGGAAACCTGGAGAACACCTTGGAGTGTAACACACCATCTCTCTCCACCCCATAGCCAATTTGGAGGCCTAATGCAGTGTAGTTTCCAACAACTACTAAACGAGAGCATTAAGATCGAAGCTCTGGAAAGGCAACCTGGAGAACACCTTGGAGTGGAACACACCATCTCTCTCCACCCTATACCCATTTTGTAGGCCTAATGCAGTGTAGTTTTCTACAACTACTAAACGAGAGTCGGAAGACCGAAGCAATGGCAAGGAAACCTGGGGAACACCTTGGAGTGTAACACACCATCTCTCTCCACCCGATACCCATTTTGTAGGCCTAATGCAGTGTAGTTTTCTACAACTACTAAACGAGAGTCGGAAGACCGAAGCAATGGCAAGGAAACCTGGGGAACACCTTGGAGTGTAACACACCATCTCTCTCCACCCCATACCCAATTTGTAGGCCTAATGCAGCCTACTTTCCGACAACTACTAAACGAGAGCATGAAGATCGAAGCTCAGGAAAGGCAACCTGGGGAACACCTTGGAGTGTAACACACCCTCTCTCTACACCACGGAAGGGCTGATTCTTAGGAAGGAAGGCTGTCGGAAAGAAGCAGGGCGCGTCCGAGGGTGATTATATTCTTATTAGGTATATACTCACCCTCGGACGCGCCCTGCTTCTTTATTTGTAATGAATGTTTATTTGCAATGTGGTTTTGACTTACTCTATTTTTTTGGTAAATAATGATTTTATTATTTTCATTGTTTTGCATCTTCTTGGCAATAATATAAAGAAGACGCGACAGGACAACACTCGGTGGATGCCATATCTGTGTTTTAAATTGAAAAAAACTTTCAGTTAACTACTTGCAGGAGAAAGTTATTGTAGCTGGTGGCCATTTTTAGTACTGTACCAGATTTTAGTTGTGTGTTTGTTTTTAATGTTAAAATGTCTGCATTTGATATCTCTCCAGTATTTTCTTTTTTATAAGCAAAATACTTATTTTTATATTTTCTGATGTTGGTTCAAGGGGTACACGGGCAGCAGTAGACAGGTCAGTGGAGGCCTAGTGGAAGGAGGGACCGCAGACAGGCTTCGAAGGCCTAACATAATAAATTGGGCTGGCTGTAGGCAATTTAAAATTGGTTCCAGGGGAACACGGGCAGCAGTGGCCTGGTCAGTGTAGTAGTAGTGGAAAGAACGGGCCGCAGACAGGCTTCGAAGGCCTAACATAACAAAAATTGGGCTGTAGGCAATTTAAAATTGGTTCCAGGGGAACACGGGCAGCAGTAGACAGGTCAGTGGAGGCCTAGTGGAAGGAGGGACCGCAGACAGGCTTCGAAGGCCTAACATAATAAATTGGGCTGGCTGTAGGCAATTTAAAATTGGTTCCAGGGGAACACGGGCAGCAGTGGCCTGGTCAGTGTAGTAGTAGTGAAAAGAACGGGCCGCAGACAGGCTTCGAAGGCCTAACATAACAAAAATTGGGATGTAGGCAATTTACAATTGGTTCCAGGGGAACACGGACAGCAGTAGACAGGTCAGTGGAGGCCTAGTGGAAGGAGGGACCGCAGACAGGCTTCGAAGCCCTAACATAATAAATTGGGCTGGCTGTAGGCAATTTAAAATTGGTTCCAGGGGAACACGGGCAGCAGTGGCCTGGTCAGTGTAGTAGTAGTGGAAAGAACGGGCCGCAGACAGGCTTCGAAGGCCTAACATAATAAATTGGGCTGGCTGTAGGCAATTTAAAATTGGTTCCAGGGGAACACGGGCAGCAGTGGCCTGGTCAGTGTAGTAGTAGTGGAAAGAACGGGCCGCAGACAGGCTTCGAAGGCCTAACATAACAAAAATTGGGATGTAGGCAATTTACAATTGGTTCCAGGGGAACACGGACAGCAGTAGACAGGTCAGTGGAGGCCTAGTGGAAGGAGGGACCGCAGACAGGCTTCGAAGCCCTAACATAATAAATTGGGCTGGCTGTAGGCAATTTAAAATTGGTTCCAGGGGAACACGGGCAGCAGTGGCCTGGTCAGTGTAGTAGTAGTGGAAAGAACGGGCCGCAGACAGGCTTCGAAGGCCTAACATAACAAAAATTGGGATGTAGGCAATTTACAATTGGTTCCAGGGGAACACGGACAGCAGTAGACAGGTCAGTGGAGGCCTAGTGGAAGGAGGGACCGCAGACAGGCTTCGAAGGCCTAACATAATAAATTGGGCTGGCTGTAGGCAATTTAAAATTGGTTCCAGGGGAACAGGGGCAGCAGTGGCCTGGTCAGTGTAGTACTAGTGGAAAGAACGGGCCGCAGACAGGCTTCGAAGGCCTAACATAACAAAAATGTCAATACAATGGTATTGACAGTGCCAGGCATTGAAGGATGTCAGCGCATAGACTAAACATTTGTGGAGCTGTGAGAGAAAATTTTGCAAGTGGTAGAGCACTGTTTGAGCTGGGGGGGGGGGACTGTCTTGTGGCCGGGGGTACAGGCCCAGGGCCCCTCATATTACAACGGTGTGTCTGACGTTGGGTGCGCACCACCACCGCCAGACACTTTATTGTACTATGAGGGACCTAGTGGCAGTGCCGTCGACCAAAAGCGGGCACACCCACCTCTTCAGACAAACAGTACTCTCACGGGTGCTGGCGCCAAGTGGCGATACCACGGCCCCGTGTGGGGACTTTGACCATTTAGGGAGGTGTTAACATGTCAGATGCTGGACAATCAGGTGCTGCAAATTACGAGATTGGAAAAGTCGTTCAGAATAGTCCACAGGCAAGACCTTTACATAGGAAAGCTAGGTGTCAGCCGGGCAAGGTGGGGCAAAAGATTTCGAAATCCAGTTGTGGTTCATTTTAATGAAGGTTAGATCATCTACATTTTGGGTAGCCAGACGAGTCCTTTTTTCTGTTAGTATTGAACCTGCAGCACTGAATACTCTTTCTGATAGGACACTAGCTGCCAGGCAAGCAAGCTCCTGCAATGCATATTCTGCCATTTCTGGCCAGGTGTCTAGTTTTGATGGCCAGTAATCAAATGGGAATGATGGTTGAGGGAGAACGTCGATAAGGGATGAAAAATAGTTAGTAACCATACTGGACAAATGTTGTCTTCTGTCACTTTGAATTGATGCTGCAGTACCTGTCCTGTCTGCGGTCATAGCAAAATCACTCCACAACCTGGTCAGAAAACCCCTCTGGCCAGCGCCACTTCTGATTTCTGCCCCTCTAACACCTCTGGTCTGCTGGCCCCTGCAGCTCGTGTTAGAACGATCACGGGCGCTGTGTGCAGGGAATGCCAGAAGCAAACGGTCAACAAGAGTTGATTGTTTGGTTGCTAATATTAGTTCCAAGTTCTCATGTGGCATTATATTTTGCAATTTGCCTTTATAGCGAGGATCAAGGAGGCAGGCCAACCAGTAATCGTCATCGTTCATCATTTTTGTTATGCGTGTGTCCCTTTTGAGGATACGTAAGGCATAATCCGCCATGTGGGCCAAAGTTCCAGTTCTCAAATCTGTGGTTGTGCTTGGTTGAGGGGCAGTTTCAGGCAAATCCACGTCACTTGTGTCCCTCCAAAAACCAGAACCCGGCCTTGCCGCGCCAACAATTTCCACTGGCCCCGGAAAAGCTTCCTCATTAAAAATATAATCATCCCCATCATCCTCCTCGTCCTCCTCCTCCTCTTCGCCCGCTACCTCGTCCTGTACACTGCCCTGGCCAGACAATGGCTGACTGTCATCAAGGCTTTCCTCTTCCTCAGCTGCAGACGCCTGATCCTTTATGTGCGTCAAACTTTGCATCAGCAGACGCATTAGGGGGATGCTCATGCTTATTATGGCGTTGTCTGCACTAACCAGCCGTGTGCATTCCTCAAAACACTGAAGGACTTGACACATGTCTTGAATCTTCGACCACTGCACACCTGACAACTCCATGTCTGCCATCCTACTGCCTGCCCGTGTATGTGTATCCTCCCACAAAAACATAACAGCCCGCCTCTGTTCACACAGTCTCTGAAGCATGTGCAGTGTTGAGTTCCACCTTGTTGCAACGTCTATGATTAGGCGATGCTGGGGAAGGTTCAAAGAACGCTGATAGGTCTGCATACGGCTGGAGTGTACGGGCGAACGGCGGATATGTGAGCAAAGTCCACGCACTTTGAGGAGCAGGTCGGATAACCCCGGATAACTTTTCAGGAAGCACTGCACCACCAGGTTTAAGGTGTGAGCCAGGCAAGGAATGTGTTTCAGTTGGGAAAGGGAGATGGCAGCCATGAAATTCCTTCCGTTATCACTCACTACCTTGCCTGCCTCAAGATCTACAGTGCCCAGCCACGACTGCGTTTCTTTCTGCAAGAACTCGGACAGAACTTCAGCGGTGTGTCTGTTGTCGCCCAAACACTTCATAGCCAATACAGCCTGCTGACGTTTGCCAGTAGCTGCCCCATAATGGGAGACCTGGTGTGCAACAGTGGCAGCTGCGGATGGAGTGGTTGTGCGACTGCGGTCTGTGGACGAGGTCTCGCTTCTGCAGGAGGACGAGGAGGAGGAGGAGGGGGTGCGAACGGCTACAGCCAACTGTTTCCTAGACCGTGGGCTAGGCAGAACTGTCCCAAACTTGCTGTCCCCTGTGGACCCTGCATCCACCACATTTACCCAGTGTGCCGTGATGGACACGTAACGTCCCTGGCCATGCCTACTGGTCCATGCATCTGTTGTCAGGTGCACCTTTGTGCTCACAGATTGCCTGAGTGCATGGACGATGCGCTCTTTAACATGCTGGTGGATGGCTTTTCTGGAAAAAAAGTGTCGACTGGGTAGCTCGTAGCGTGGTACAGCGTAGTCCATCAGGGCTTTGAAAGCTTCGCTTTCAACTAACCGGTAGGGCATCATCTCTAATGAGATTAGTCTAGCTATGTGGGCGTTCAAACCCTGTGTACGCGGATGCGAGGCTAAGTACTTCCTTTTTCTAACCATAGTCTCATGTAGGGTGAGCTGGACTTGAGAGCTGGAGATCGTGGAACTAGCGGGGGTGCCGGTGGACATGGCAGACTGAGAGACAGTGGGACATGGTATTGTTGCCGCCGGTGCCCTAGATGCAGTGTTTCCTACTACGAAACTGGTGATTCCCTGACCCTGACTGCTTTGGCCTGGCAAAGAAACCTGCACAGATACTGCAGGTGGTGCAGAAAATGGTGGCCCTACACTGCCGGAAGGGATGTTGCGTTGATGACTAGCTTCATTGGCCGAGGGTGCTACAACCTTAAGGGACGTTTGGTACTTAGTCCAAGCTTGCAAATGCATGGTGGTTAAATGTCTATGCATGCAATTTGTATTGAGACTTTTCAGATTCTGCCCTCTGCTTAAGGTAGTTGAACATTTTTGACAGATGACTTTGCGCTGATCAATTTCATGTTGTTTAAAAAAATGCCAGACTGCACTCTTTCTAGCATCGGATACCTTTTCAGGCATTGCAGACTGAGCTTTAACCGGATGGCCACGCTGTCCTCCAACAGGTTTTGACTTTGCCACGCGTTTTGGGCAAGATACGGGCCCGGCAGATGGAACCTGTTGCGATGTTGATGCCTGCTGCGGCCCCTCCTCCTCCGCTTCAGAACTGCTGCCGCCTGCACCCTGTTCCCCCAATGGCTGCCAAACGGGGTCAAGAACTGGGTCATCTATTACCTCTTCTTGTAGCTCGTGTGCAACTTCGTCTGTGTCACCGTGTCGGTCGGTGGTATAGCGTTCGTGATGGGGCAACAAAGTCTCATCAGGGTCTGATTCTTGATCAGCACCCTGCGAGGGCAATGTTGTGGTCTGAGTCAAAGGACCAGCATAGTAGTCTGGCTGTGGCTGTGCATCAGTGCACTCCATGTCAGATTCAACTTGTAATGGGCATGGACTGTTAACTGCTTCACTTTCTAAGCCAGGGACGGTATGTGTAAAGAGCTCCATGGAGTAACCCGTTGTGTCGCCTGCTGCATTCTTCTCTGTTGTTGTTTTTGCTGAAGAGGACAAGGAAGCGACTTGTCCCTGACCGTGAACATCCACTAACGACGCGCTGCTTTTACTTTTACCAGTTTCACGAGAGGAGGCAAAATAGCTAGAGGCTGAGTCAGCAAGATAAGCCAAAACTTGCTCTTGCTGCTCCGGCTTTAAAAGCGGTTTTCCTACTCCCAGAAAAGGGAGCGTTCGAGGCCTTGTGTAGCCAGACGACGAACCTGGCTCCACAGCTCCAGACTTAGGTGCAATATTTTTTTTCCCACGACCACCTGATGCTCCACCACTACCACTACCCTCATTACCAGCTGACAATGAACGCCCCCGGCCACGACCTCTTCCACCAGACTTCCTCATTGTTTTAAAAACGTTACCAAACTAACGGTATTTGTTGCTGTCACACAACTTACACGGTGAGCTATAACTTCAGTATGATTTAGCTACCCCTTTACAGGTGGGTGAGACCACAACGAAAATCAGCCACAATGTTACACACTCTGTTGTTGTTGGCAACAAATGAGAGAGATGCCACACACGCAGGACTGTCACTGAAGCGCAAATGTAAATATTAATCTCCCACTGATTTGTGTTTTTTTTTTTTAAAAGGGAGACTTTAGAAAAAAAAAAATAATAAAAAAAAATGATTTTTTAAGGAAGAATTTATAAACCAAATAAAATGAAATGATTGTTTCAGGGAGAATTTAGAAAACAAATAAAAAAAATAGGCTTTGTAGGGCCCACTGAGTGAGAGAGGACGCACACAGGAGTCAGGAGTGGCACACAAGCCCAGAGGCCAATATTTATCTCCCACTGATTGATTTAGTGATTTTTTCAGGTAGATTTTGGAACCCAAATCAAGCAAAAAAATTAATAGGCTTTCTATGGCCCACAATTGGAGAGAGAGAGAGATGGCACACCCAGGAGTCAAGACTGGCACACAAGCAGAAAGGGCAATATTAATCTCCCACTGATTTGATTTTTTTTTTTTTCAGGGAGACTTTAGAAAAAAAAATACAAAAAAAATGATTTTTTCAGGAATAATTTAGAAACCAAATAAAATAAAATGATTTTTTCAGGGAGAATTTAGAAAACAAATAAAACAAAAAATAGGCTTTCTAGGGCCCACTGAGTGAGAGATGACGCACACAGGAGTCAGGAGTGGCACACAAGCCCAGAGGCCAATATTTATCTCCCACTGATTTAGTGATTTTTTCAGGTAGATTTTGGAACCCAAATCAAGCAAAAAAATAAATAGGCTTTCTATGGCCCACAATTGGAGAGAGAGAGAGAGATGGCACACCCAGGAGTCAAGACTGGCACACAAGCAGAAAGGGCAATATTAATCTCCCACTGATTTGATTTTTTTTTTTTTTCAGGGAGACTTTAGAAAAAAAAAAATACAAAAAAATGAATTTTTCAGGAAGAATTTAGAAACAAAATAAAATAAAATGATTGTTTCAGGGAGAATTTAGAAAACAAATAAAAAAAAAATAGGCTTTGTAGGGCCCACTGAGTGAGAGAGGACGCACACAGGAGTCAGGAGTGGCACAAAAGCCCAGAGGCCAATATTTATCTCCCACTGATTGATTTAGTGATTTTTTCAGGTAGATTTTGGAACCCAAATCAAGCAAAAAAATTAATAGGCTTTCTATGGCCCACAATTGGAGAGAGAGAGATGGCACACCCAGGAGTCAAGACTGGCACACAAGCAGAAAGGGCAATATTAATCTCCCACTGATTTGATTTTTTTTTTTTTTTCAGGGAGACTTCAGAAAAAAAAAATACAAAAAAAATGATTTTTTCAGGAATAATTTAGAAACCAAATAAAATAAAATGATTTTTTCAGGGAGAATTTAGAAAACAAATAAAACAAAAAATAGGCTTTCTAGGGCCCACTGAGTGAGAGATGACGCACACAGGAGTCAGGAGTGGCACACAAGCCCAGAGGCCAATATTTATCTCCCACTGATTGATTTATTGATTTTTTCAGGTAGAATTTAGAACCCAAATCAATCAAAAAAATAAATAGGCTTTCTATGGCCCACTATTTGTGAGAGAGATGGCACGCTCAGGACTGGCACACAAGCCCAGAGGCCAATATTAATCTCCCACTTTTTTATTTTCCAGGGAAAATTTATAAACCCAATAAAAAAAATAATAAATAGGCTTTCTATGGCCCACTATCTGAGAGAGAGAGATGGCACGCTTAGGACTGGCACACAAGCCCAAAGGCCAATATTAATCTCCCACTGATTGATTTATTGATTTTTTCAGGTAGAATTTAGAACCCAAATCAACCAAAAAAATAAATAGGCTTTCTATGGCCCACTAATTGTGAGAGAGATGGCACGCTCAGGACTGGCACACAAGCCCAGAGGCCAATATTAATCTCCCACTTTTTTTTTTCCAGGGAAAATTTATAAACCCAATAAAAAAATAATAAATAGGCTTTCTATGGCCCACTATCTGAGAGAGAGAGATGGCACGCTTAGGACTGGCACACAAGTCCAAATGCCAATATTAATCTCCCACTGATTGATTTATTGATTTTTTCAGGTAGAATTTAGAACCCAAATCAAGCAAAAAAATTAATAGGCTTTCTATGGCCCACTGAGTGAGAGATGGCACACACAGGAGTCAGGAGTGGCACACAAGCCCTGAGGCCAATATTTTTCTCCCACTGATTGATGTTGTGATTTTTTCAGGTAGATTTTGGAACCCAAATCAAGCAAAAAAATAAATAGGCTTTCTATGGCCCACTGAGTGAGAGATGGCACACACAGGAGTAAGGAGTGGCACACAAGCCCTGAGGCCAATATATTTCTCCCACTGATTGATGTAGTGATTTTTTCAGGTAGATTTTAGAACCCAAATCAAGCAAAAAAATAAATAGGCTTTCTATGGCCCACTGAGTGAGAGATGACACAGACAGGGATGGCACTCTAGCAGAAATGCCAATCTTAATCTCCCACAAAAAAAAAAAAAAAAAGGAACTGTCCTTCAATTACTATCTCCCTGCAGTAATCTCAGCCAGGTATGGCAGGCAGCAATAAGGAGTGGACTCATGCACAAATTAAATAAAAAGTGTGGACAAACAAACAAGATAGCTGTGCAGAAAGGAAGGAACAAGAGGATTTGTGCTTTGAAAAAAGCAGTTGGTTTGCACAGCGGCGTACACACAGCAATGCAGCTATCAGGGAGCCTTCTAGGGCAGCCCAATGAGCTACAGCGCTGAGGGGGAAAAAAAAATGTAGCTTCCACTGTCCCTGCACACCGAAGGTGGTGTTGGGCAGTGGAAATCGCTACAGCACAACGCTATGCCTAACGCTATCCCTGCTTCTGACGAAGCGGCAGCAACCTCTCCCTAAGCTCAGATCAGCAGCAGTAACATGGCGGTCGGCGGGAACGCCCCTTTATAGCCCCTGTGACGCCGCGGACAGCAAACCAATCACTGCAATGCCCTTCTCTAAGATGGTGGGGACCAGGACCTATGTCATCACGCTGCCAACACTCTGCGTTTACCTTCATTGGCTGAGAAATGGCGCTTTTCGCGTCATTGAAATGCGACTTTGGCGCGAAAGTCGCGTACCGCATGGCCGACAACGCACAGGGGTCGGATCGGGTTTCATGAAACTCGACTTCGCCAAAAGTCGGCGACTTTTGAAAATGTTCGACCCGTTTCGCTCAACCCTACTTGACACATGTCTTGAATCTTCGACCACTGCACACCTGACAACTCCATGTCTGCCATCCTACTGCCTGCCCGTGTATGTGTATCCTCCCACAAAAACATAACAGCCCGCCTCTGTTCACACAGTCTCTGAAGCATGTGCAGTGTTGAGTTCCACCTTGTTGCAACGTCTATGATTAGGCGATGCTGGGGAAGGTTCAAAGAACGCTGATAGGTCTGCATACGGCTGGAGTGTACGGGCGAACGGCGGATATGTGAGCAAAGTCCACGCACTTTGAGGAGCAGGTCGGATAACCCCGGATAACTTTTCAGGAAGCACTGCACCACCAGGTTTAAGGTGTGAGCCAGGCAAGGAATGTGTTTCAGTTGGGAAAGGGAGATGGCAGCCATGAAATTCCTTCCGTTATCACTCACTACCTTGCCTGCCTCAAGATCTACAGTGCCCAGCCACGACTGCGTTTCTTTCTGCAAGAACTCGGACAGAACTTCAGCGGTGCAACAGTGGCAGCTGCGGATGGAGTGGTTGTGCGACTGCGGTCTGTGGACGAGGTCTCGCTTCTGCAGGAGGACGAGGAGGAGGGGGTCCGAACGGCTACAGCCAACTGTTTCCTAGACTGTGGGCTAGGCAGAACTGTCCCAAACTTGCTGTCCCCTGTGGACCCTGCATCCACCACATTTACCCAGTGTGCCGTGATGGACACGTAACGTCCCTGGCCATGCCTACTGGTCCATGCATCTGTTGTCAGGTGCACCTTTGTGCTCACAGATTGCCTGAGTGCATGGACGATGCGCTCTTTAACATGCTGGTTGAGGGCTGGGATGGCTTTTCTGGGAAAAAAGTGTCGACTGGGTAGCTCGTAGCGTGGTACAGCGTAGTCCATCAGGACTTTGAAAGCTTCGCTTTCAACTAACCGGTAGGGCATCATCTCTAACGAGATTAGTCTAGCTATGTGGGCGTTCAAACCCTGTGTACGCGGATGCGAGGCTAAGTACTTCCTTTTTCTAACCATAGTCTCATGTAGGGTGAGCTGGACTGGAGAGCTGGAGATCGTGGAACTAGCGGGGGTGCCGGTGGACATGGCAGACTGAGAGACGGTGGGAGATGGTATTGTTGCCGCCGGTGCCCTAGATGCAGTGTTTCCTACTACGAAACTGGTGATTCCCTGACCCTGACTGCTTTGGCCTGGCAAAGAAACCTGCACAGATACTGCAGGTGGTGCAGAAAATGGTGGCCCTACACTGCCGGAAGGGATGTTGCGTTGATGACTAGCTTCATTGGCCGAGGGTGCTACAACCTTAAGGGACGTTTGGTAGTTAGTCCAAGCTTGCAAATGCATGGTGGTTAAATGTCTATGCATGCAACTTGTATTGAGACTTTTCAGATTCTGCCCTCTGCTTAAGGTAGTTGAACATTTTTGACAGATGACTTTGCGCTGATCAATTTCATGTTGTTTAAAAAAATGCCAGACTGCACTCTTTCTAGCATCGGATACCTTTTCAGGCATTGCAGACTGAGCTTTAACCGGATGGCCACGCTGTCCTCCAACAGGTTTTGACTTTGCCACGCGTTTTGGGCAAGATACGGGCCCGGCAGATGGAACCTGTTGCGATGTTGATGCCTGCTGCGGCCCCTCCTCCTCCGCTTCAGAACTGCTGCCGCCTGCACCCTGTTCCCCCAATGGCTGCCAATCGGGGTCAAGAACTGGGTCATCTATTACCTCTTCTTGTAGCTCGTGTGCAACTTCGTCTGTGTCACCGTGTCGGTCGGTGGTATAGCGTTCGTGATGGGGCAACATAGTCTCATCAGGGTCTGATTCTTGATCAGCACCCTGCGAGGGCAATGTTGTGGTCTGAGTCAAAGGACCAGCATAGTAGTCTGGCTGTGGCTGTGCATCAGTGCACTCCATGTCAGATTCAACTTGTAATGGGCATGGACTGTTAACTGCTTCACTTTCTAAGCCAGGGACGGTATGTGTAAAGAGCTCCATGGAGTAACCCGTTGTGTCGCCTGCTGCATTCTTCTCTGTTGTTGTTTTTGCTGAAGAGGACAAGGAAGCGACTTGTCCCTGACCGTGAACATCCACTAACGACGCGCTGCTTTTACTTTTACCAGTTTCACGAGAGGAGGCAAAAGAGCTAGAGGCTGAGTCAGCAAGATAAGCCAAAACTTGCTCTTGCTGCTCCGGCTTTAAAAGCGGTTTTCCTACTCCCAGAAAAGGGAGCGTTCGAGGCCTTGTGTAGCCAGACGACGAACCTGGCTCCACAGCTCCAGACTTAGGTGCAATATTTTTTTTCCCACGACCACCTGATGCTCCACCACTACCACTACCCTCATTACCAGCTGACAATGAACGCCCCCGGCCACGACCTCTTCCACCAGACTTCCTCATTGTTTTAAAAACGTTACCAAACTAACGGTATTTGTTGCTGTCACACAACTTACACGGTGAGCTATAACTTCAGTATGATTTAGCTACCCCTTTACAGGTGGGTGAGACCACAACGAAAATCAGCCACAATGTTACACACTCTGTTGTTGTTGGCAACAAATGAGAGAGATGCCACACACGCAGGACTGTCACTGAAGCGCAAATGTAAATATTAATCTCCCACTGATTTGTGTTTTTTTTTTTAAAAGGGAGACTTTAGAAAAAAAAAATAATAAAAAAAAATGATTTTTTAAGGAAGAATTTATAAACCAAATAAAATGAAATGATTGTTTCAGGGAGAATTTAGAAAACAAATAAAAAAAATAGGCTTTGTAGGGCCCACTGAGTGAGAGAGGACGCACACAGGAGTCAGGAGTGGCACACAAGCCCAGAGGCCAATATTTATCTCCCACTGATTGATTTAGTGATTTTTTCAGGTAGATTTTGGAACCCAAATCAAGCAAAAAAATTAATAGGCTTTCTATGGCCCACAAATTGGAGAGAGAGAGAGAGATGGCACACCCAGGAGTCAAGACTGGCACACAAGCAGAAAGGGCAACAACTTCCTCATTGTTTTAAAAACGTTACCAAACTAACGGTATTTGTTGCTGTCACACAACTTACACGGTGAGCTATAACTTCAGTATGATTTAGCTACCCCTTTACAGGTGGGTGAGACCACAACGAAAATCAGCCACAATGTTACACACTCTGTTGTTGTTGGCAACAAATGAGAGAGATGCCACACACGCAGGACTGTCACTGAAGCGCAAATGTAAATATTAATCTCCCACTGATTTGTGTTTTTTTTTTTAAAAGGGAGACTTTAGAAAAAAAAAATAATAAAAAAAAATGATTTTTTAAGGAAGAATTTATAAACCAAATAAAATGAAATGATTGTTTCAGGGAGAATTTAGAAAACAAATAAAAAAAATAGGCTTTGTAGGGCCCACTGAGTGAGAGAGGACGCACACAGGAGTCAGGAGTGGCACACAAGCCCAGAGGCCAATATTTATCTCCCACTGATTGATTTAGTGATTTTTTCAGGTAGATTTTGGAACCCAAATCAAGCAAAAAAATTAATAGGCTTTCTATGGCCCACAATTGGAGAGAGAGAGAGATGGCACACCCAGGAGTCAAGACTGGCACACAAGCAGAAAGGGCAATATTAATCTCCCACTGATTTGATTTTTTTTTTTTTTCAGGGAGACTTTAGAAAAAAAAATACAAAAAAAATGATTTTTTCAGGAATAATTTAGAAACCAAATAAAATAAAATGATTTTTTCAGGGAGAATTTAGAAAACAAATAAAACAAAAAATAGGCTTTCTAGGGCCCACTGAGTGAGAGATGACGCACACAGGAGTCAGGAGTGGCACACAAGCCCAGAGGCCAATATTTATCTCCCACTGATTTAGTGATTTTTTCAGGTAGATTTTGGAACCCAAATCAAGCAAAAAAATAAATAGGCTTTCTATGGCCCACAATTGGAGAGAGAGAGAGAGATGGCACACCCAGGAGTCAAGACTGGCACACAAGCAGAAAGGGCAATATTAATCTCCCACTGATTTGATTTTTTTTTTTTTTTCAGGGAGACTTTAGAAAAAAAAAATACAAAAAAAATGATTTTTTCAGGAATAATTTAGAAACCAAATAAAATAAAATGATTTTTTCAGGGAGAATTTAGAAAACAAATAAAACAAAAAATAGGCTTTCTAGGGCCCACTGAGTGAGAGATGACGCACACAGGAGTCAGGAGTGGCACACAAGCCCAGAGGCCAATATTTATCTCCCACTGATTGATTTATTGATTTTTTCAGGTAGAATTTAGAACCCAAATCAATCAAAAAAATAAATAGGCTTTCTATGGCCCACTATTTGTGAGAGAGATGGCACGCTCAGGACTGGCACACAAGCCCAGAGGCCAATATTAATCTCCCACTTTTTTTTTTTCCCAGGGAAAATTTATAAACCCAATAAAAAAAATAATAAATAGGCTTTCTATGGCCCACTATCTGAGAGAGAGAGATGGCACGCTTAGGACTGGCACACAAGCCCAAAGGCCAATATTAATCTCCCACTGATTGATTTATTGATTTTTTCAGGTAGAATTTAGAACCCAAATCAACCAAAAAAATAAATAGGCTTTCTATGGCCCACTAATTGTGAGAGAGATGGCACGCTCAGGACTGGCACACAAGCCCAGAGGCCAATATTAATCTCCCACTTTTTTTTTTTCCAGGGAAAATTTATAAACCCAATAAAAAAATAATAAATAGGCTTTCTATGGCCCACTATCTGAGAGAGAGAGATGGCACGCTTAGGACTGGCACACAAGTCCAAATGCCAATATTAATCTCCCACTGATTGATTTATTGATTTTTTCAGGTAGAATTTAGAACCCAAATCAAGCAAAAAAATTAATAGGCTTTCTATGGCCCACTGAGTGAGAGATGGCACACACAGGAGTCAGGAGTGGCACACAAGCCCTGAGGCCAATATTTTTCTCCCACTGATTGATGTTGTGATTTTTTCAGGTAGATTTTGGAACCCAAATCAAGCAAAAAAATAAATAGGCTTTCTATGGCCCACTGAGTGAGAGATGGCACACACAGGAGTAAGGAGTGGCACACAAGCCCTGAGGCCAATATATTTCTCCCACTGATTGATGTAGTGATTTTTTCAGGTAGATTTTAGAACCCAAATCAAGCAAAAAAATAAATAGGCTTTCTATGGCCCACTGAGTGAGAGATGACACAGACAGGGATGGCACTCTAGCAGAAATGCCAATCTTAATCTCCCACAAAAAAAAAAAAAAAAAAGGAACTGTCCTTCAATTACTATCTCCCTGCAGTAATCTCAGCCAGGTATGGCAGGCAGCAATAAGGAGTGGACTCATGCACAAATTAAATAAAAAGTGTGGACAAACAAACAAGATAGCTGTGCAGAAAGGAAGGAACAAGAGGATTTGTGCTTTGAAAAAAGCAGTTGGTTTGCACAGCGGCGTACACACAGCAATGCAGCTATCAGGGAGCCTTCTAGGGCAGCCCAATGAGCTACAGCGCTGAGGGGGAAAAAAAAAATGTAGCTTCCACTGTCCCTGCACACCAAAGGTGGTGTTGGGCAGTGGAAATCGCTACAGCACAACGCTATGCCTAACGCTATCCCTGCTTCTGACGAAGCGGCAGCAACCTCTCCCTAAGCTCAGATCAGCAGCAGTAACATGGCGGTCGGCGGGAACGCCCCTTTATAGCCCCTATGACGCCGCGGACAGCAAACCAATCACTGCAATGCCCTTCTCTAAGATGGTGGGGACCAGGACCTATGTCATCACGCTGCCAACACTCTGCGTTTACCTTCATTGGCTGAGAAATGGCGCTTTTCGCGTCATTGAAACGCGACTTTGGCGCGAAAGTCGCGTACCGCATGGCCGACAACGCACAGGGGTCGGATCGGGTTTCATGAAACTCGACTTCGCCAAAAGTCGGCGACTTTTGAAAATGTTCGACCCGTTTCGCTCAACCCTACTTGACACATGTCTTGAATCTTCGACCACTGCACACCTGACAACTCCATGTCTGCCATCCTACTGCCTGCCCGTGTATGTGTATCCTCCCACAAAAACATAACAGCCCGCCTCTGTTCACACAGTCTCTGAAGCATGTGCAGTGTTGAGTTCCACCTTGTTGCAACGTCTATGATTAGGCGATGCTGGGGAAGGTTCAAAGAACGCTGATAGGTCTGCATACGGCTGGAGTGTACGGGCGAACGGCGGATATGTGAGCAAAGTCCACGCACTTTGAGGAGCAGGTCGGATAACCCCGGATAACTTTTCAGGAAGCACTGCACCACCAGGTTTAAGGTGTGAGCCAGGCAAGGAATGTGTTTCAGTTGGGAAAGGGAGATGGCAGCCATGAAATTCCTTCCGTTATCACTCACTACCTTGCCTGCCTCAAGATCTACAGTGCCCAGCCACGACTGCGTTTCTTTCTGCAAGAACTCGGACAGAACTTCAGCGGTGCAACAGTGGCAGCTGCGGATGGAGTGGTTGTGCGACTGCGGTCTGTGGACGAGGTCTCGCTTCTGCAGGAGGACGAGGAGGAGGAGGAGGGGGTCCGAACGGCTACAGCCAACTGTTTCCTAGACCGTGGGCTAGGCAGAACTGTCCCAAACTTGCTGTCCCCTGTGGACCCTGCATCCACCACATTTACCCAGTGTGCCGTGATGGACACGTAACGTCCCTGGCCATGCCTACTGGTCCATGCATCTGTTGTCAGGTGCACCTTTGTGCTCACAGATTGCCTGAGTGCATGGACGATGCGCTCTTTAACATGCTGGTTGAGGGCTGGGATGGCTTTTCTGGGAAAAAAGTGTCGACTGGGTAGCTCGTAGCGTGGTACAGCGTAGTCCATCAGGACTTTGAAAGCTTCGCTTTCAACTAACCGGTAGGGCATCATCTCTAACGAGATTAGTCTAGCTATGTGGGCGTTCAAACCCTGTGTACGCGGATGCGAGGCTAAGTACTTCCTTTTTCTAACCATAGTCTCATGTAGGGTGAGCTGGACTGGAGAGCTGGAGATCGTGGAACTAGCGGGGGTGCCGGTGGACATGGCAGACTGAGAGACGGTGGGAGATGGTATTGTTGCCGCCGGTGCCCTAGATGCAGTGTTTCCTACTACGAAACTGGTGATTCCCTGACCCTGACTGCTTTGGCCTGGCAAAGAAACCTGCACAGATACTGCAGGTGGTGCAGAAAATGGTGGCCCTACACTGCCGGAAGGGATGTTGCGTTGATGACTAGCTTCATTGGCCGAGGGTGCTACAACCTTAAGGGACGTTTGGTAGTTAGTCCAAGCTTGCAAATGCATGGTGGTTAAATGTCTATGCATGCAACTTGTATTGAGACTTTTCAGATTCTGCCCTCTGCTTAAGGTAGTTGAACATTTTTGACAGATGACTTTGCGCTGATCAATTTCATGTTGTTTAAAAAAATGCCAGACTGCACTCTTTCTAGCATCGGATACCTTTTCAGGCATTGCAGACTGAGCTTTAACCGGATGGCCACGCTGTCCTCCAACAGGTTTTGACTTTGCCACGCGTTTTGGGCAAGATACGGGCCCGGCAGATGGAACCTGTTGCGATGTTGATGCCTGCTGCGGCCCCTCCTCCTCCGCTTCAGAACTGCTGCCGCCTGCACCCTGTTCCCCCAATGGCTGCCAATCGGGGTCAAGAACTGGGTCATCTATTACCTCTTCTTGTAGCTCGTGTGCAACTTCGTCTGTGTCACCGTGTCGGTCGGTGGTATAGCGTTCGTGATGGGGCAACATAGTCTCATCAGGGTCTGATTCTTGATCAGCACCCTGCGAGGGCAATGTTGTGGTCTGAGTCAAAGGACCAGCATAGTAGTCTGGCTGTGGCTGTGCATCAGTGCACTCCATGTCAGATTCAACTTGTAATGGGCATGGACTGTTAACTGCTTCACTTTCTAAGCCAGGGACGGTATGTGTAAAGAGCTCCATGGAGTAACCCGTTGTGTCGCCTGCTGCATTCTTCTCTGTTGTTGTTTTTGCTGAAGAGGACAAGGAAGCGACTTGTCCCTGACCGTGAACATCCACTAACGACGCGCTGCTTTTACTTTTACCAGTTTCACGAGAGGAGGCAAAAGAGCTAGAGGCTGAGTCAGCAAGATAAGCCAAAACTTGCTCTTGCTGCTCCGGCTTTAAAAGCGGTTTTCCTACTCCCAGAAAAGGGAGCGTTCGAGGCCTTGTGTAGCCAGACGACGAACCTGGCTCCACAGCTCCAGACTTAGGTGCAATATTTTTTTTCCCACGACCACCTGATGCTCCACCACTACCACTACCCTCATTACCAGCTGACAATGAACGCCCCCGGCCACGACCTCTTCCACCAGACTTCCTCATTGTTTTAAAAACGTTACCAAACTAACGGTATTTGTTGCTGTCACACAACTTACACGGTGAGCTATAACTTCAGTATGATTTAGCTACCCCTTTACAGGTGGGTGAGACCACAACGAAAATCAGCCACAATGTTACACACTCTGTTGTTGTTGGCAACAAATGAGAGAGATGCCACACACGCAGGACTGTCACTGAAGCGCAAATGTAAATATTAATCTCCCACTGATTTGTGGGGTTTTTTTTAAAAGAGAGACTTTAGAAAAAAAAAATAATAAAAAAAAATGATTTTTTAAGGAAGAATTTATAAACCAAATAAAATGAAATGATTGTTTCAGGGAGAATTTAGAAAACAAATTAAAAAAAAATAGGCTTTGTAGGGCCCACTGAGTGAGAGAGGACGCACACAGGAGTCAGGAGTGGCACACAAGCCCAGAGGCCAATATTTATCTCCCACTGATTGATTTAGTGATTTTTTCAGGTAGATTTTGGAACCCAAATCAAGCAAAAAAATTAATAGGCTTTCTATGGCCCACAAATTGGAGAGAGAGAGAGAGATGGCACACCCAGGAGTCAAGACTGGCACACAAGCAGAAAGGGCAACAACTTCCTCATTGTTTTAAAAACGTTACCAAACTAACGGTATTTGTTGCTGTCACACAACTTACACGGTGAGCTATAACTTCAGTATGATTTAGCTACCCCTTTACAGGTGGGTGAGACCACAACGAAAATCAGCCACAATGTTACACACTCTGTTGTTGTTGGCAACAAATGAGAGAGATGCCACACACGCAGGACTGTCACTGAAGCGCAAATGTAAATATTAATCTCCCACTGATTTGTGGGTTTTTTTTTAAAAGAGAGACTTTAGAAAAAAAAAATAATAAAAAAAAATGATTTTTTAAGGAAGAATTTATAAACCAAATAAAATGAAATGATTGTTTCAGGGAGAATTTAGAAAACAAATAAAAAAAAAATAGGCTTTGTAGGGCCCACTGAGTGAGAGAGGACGCACACAGGAGTCAGGAGTGGCACACAAGCCCAGAGGCCAATATTTATCTCCCACTGATTGATTTAGTGATTTTTTCAGGTAGATTTTGGAACCCAAATCAAGCAAAAAAATTAATAGGCTTTCTATGGCCCACAATTGGAGAGAGAGAGAGAGATGGCACACCCAGGAGTCAAGACTGGCACACAAGCAGAAAGGGCAATATTAATCTCCCACTGATTTGATTTTTTTTTTTTTTCAGGGAGACTTTAGAAAAAAAAAATACAAAAAAAATGATTTTTTCAGGAATAATTTAGAAACCAAATAAAATAAAATGATTTTTTCAGGGAGAATTTAGAAAACAAAAAAAACAAAAAATAGGCTTTCTAGGGCCCACTGAGTGAGAGATGACGCACACAGGAGTCAGGAGTGGCACACAAGCCCAGACGCCAATATTTATCTCCCACTGATTTAGTGATTTTTTCAGGTAGATTTTGGAACCCAAATCAAGCAAAAAAATTAATAGGCTTTATATGGCCCACAATTGGAGAGAGAGAGAGAGATGGCACACCCAGGAGTCAAGACTGGCACACAAGCAGAAAGGGCAATATTAATCTCCCACTGATTTGATTTTTTTTTTTTCAGGGAGACTTTAGAAAAAAAAAATACAAAAAAAATGATTTTTTCAGGAATAATTTAGAAACCAAATAAAATAAAATGATTTTTTCAGGGAGAATTTAGAAAACAAATAAAACAAAAAATAGGCTTTCTAGGGCCCACTGAGTGAGAGATGACGCACACAGGAGTCAGGAGTGGCACACAAGCCCAGACACCAATATTTATCTCCCACTGATTTAGTGATTTTTTCAGGTAGATTTTGGAACCCAAATCAAGCAAAAAAATAAATAGGCTTTCTATGGCCCACAATTGGAGAGAGAGATGGCACACCCAGGAGTCAAGACTGGCACACAAGCAGAAAGGGCAATATTAATCTCCCACTGATTTGATTTTTTTTTTTTTCAGGGAGACTTTAGAAAAAAAAATACAAAAAAATGAATTTTTCAGGAAGAATTTAGAAACAAAATAAAATAAAATGATTGTTTCAGGGAGAATTTAGAAAACAAATTAAAAAAAATAGGCTTTGTAGAGCCCACTGAGTGAGAGAGGACGCACACAGGAGTCAGGAGTGGCATACAAGCCCAGAGGCCAATATTTATCTCCCACTGATTGATTTAGTGATTTTTTCAGGTAGATTTTGGAACCCAAATCAAGCAAAAAAAATTAATAGGCTTTCTATGGCCCACAATTGGAGAGAGAGAGAGAGATGGCACACCCAGGAGTCAAGACTGGCACACAAGCAAAAAGGGCAATATTAATCTCCCACTGATTTTATTTTTTTTTTTTTCAGGGAGACTTTAGAAAAAAAAAATACAAAAAAAATGATTTTTTCAGGAATAATTTAGAAACCAAATAAAATAAAATGATTTTTTCAGGGAGAATTTAGAAAACAAATAAAACAAAAAATAGGCTTTCTAGAGTCCACTGAGTGAGAGATGACGCACACAGGAGTCAGGAGTGGCACACAAGCCCAGACGCCAATATTTATCTCCCACTGATTTAGTGATTTTTTCAGGTAGATTTTGGAACCCAAATCAAGCAAAAAAATAAATAGGCTTTCTATGGCCCACAATTGGAGAGAGAGATGGCACACCCAGGAGTCAAGACTGGCACACAAGCAGAAAGGGCAATATTAATCTCCCACTGATTTGATTTTTTTTTTTTTTCAGTGAGACTTTAGAAAAAAAAAAATACAAAAAAATGAATTTTTCAGGAAGAATTTAGAAACAAAATAAAATAAAATGATTGTTTCAGGGAGAATTTAGAAAACAAATAAAAAAAAATAGGCTTTGTAGGGCCCACTGAGTGAGAGAGGACGCACACAGGAGTCAGGAGTGGCACACAAGCCCAGAGGCCAATATTTATCTCCCACTGATTGATTTAGTGATTTTTTCAGGTAGATTTTGGAACCCAAATCAAGCAAAAAAATTAATAGGCTTTCTATGGCCCACAATTGGAGAGAGAGAGAGAGATGGCACACCCAGGAGTCAAGACTGGCACACAAGCAGAAAGGGCAATATTAATCTCCCACTGATTTGATTTTTTTTTTTTTCAGGGAGACTTTAGAAAACAAATAAAACAAAAAATAGGCTTTCTAGGGCCCACTGAGTGAGAGATGACGCACACAGGAGTCAGGAGTGGCACACAAGCCCAGAGGCCAATATTTATCTCCCACTGATTGATTTATTGATTTTTTCAGGTAGAATTTAGAACCCAAATCAAGCAAAAAAATAAATAGGCTTTCTATGGCCCACTATTTGTGAGAGAGATGGCACGCTCAGGACTGGCACACAAGCCCAGAGGCCAATATTAATCTCCCACTTTTTTTTTTTTTCCAGGGAAAATTTATAAACCCAATAAAAAAAATAATAAATAGGCTTTCTATGGCCCACTATCTGAGAGAGAGAGATGGCACGCTTAGGACTGGCACACAAGCTCAAAGGCCAATATTAATCTCCCACTGATTGATTTATTGATTTTTTCAGGTAGAATTTAGAACCCAAATCAACCAAAAAAATAAATAGGCTTTCTATGGCCCACTATTTGTGAGAGAGATGGCACGCTCAGGACTGGCACACAAGCCCAGAGGCCAATATTAATCTCCCACTTTTTTTTTTTTCCAGGGAAAATTTATAAACCCAATAAAAAAAATAATAAATAGGCTTTCTATGGCCTACTATCTGAGAGAGAGAGATGGCATGCTTAGGACTGGCACACAAGCCCAAAGGCCAATATTAATCTCCCACTGATTGCTTTATTGATTTTTTCAGGTAGAATTTAGAACCCAAATCAAACAAAAAAATTAATAGGCTTTCTATGGCCGACTGAGTGAGAGATGGCACACACAGGAGTCAGGAGTGGCACACAAGCCCTGAGGCCAATATTTTTCTCCCACTGATTGATGTTGTGATTTTTTCAGGTAGATTTTGGAACCCAAATCAAGCAAAAAAATAAATAGGCTTTCTATGACCCACTGAGTGAGAGATGGCACACACAGGAGTAAGGAGTGGCACACAAGCCCTGAGGCCAATATTTTTCTCCCACTGATTGATGTAGTGATTTTTCAGGTAGATTTTAGAACCCAAATCAAGCAAAAAAATAAATAGGCTTTCTATGGCCCACTGAGTGAGAGATGACACAGACAGGGATGGCACTCTAGCAGAAATGCCAATCTTAATCTCCCACAAAAAAAAAAAAAAAGGAACTGTCCTTCAATTACTATCTCCCTGCAGTAATCTCAGCCAGGTATGGCAGGCAGCAATAAGGAGTGGACTGATGCACAAATTAAATAAAAAGTGTGGACAAACAAACAAGATAGCTGTGCAGAAAGGAAGGAACAAGAGGATTTGTGCTTTGAAAAAAGCAGTTGGTTTGCACAGCGGCGTACACACAGCAATGCAGCTATCAGGGAGCCTTCTAGGGCAGCCCAATGAGCTACAGCGCTGAGGGGGAAAAAAAAATGTAGCTTCCACTGTCCCTGCACACCGAAGGTGGTGTTGGGCAGTGGAAATCGCTACAGCACAAGCGGTTTGGTGGTTAATGGACCCTGCCTAACGCTATCCCTGCTTCTGACGAAGCGGCAGCAACCTCTCCCTAAGCTCAGATCAGCAGCAGTAACATGGCGGTCGGCGGGAACGCCCCTTTATAGCCCCTGTGACGCCGCGGACAGCAAGCCAATCACTGCAATGCCCTTCTCTAAGATGGTGGGGACCAGGACCTATGTCATCACGCTGCCCACACTCTGCGTTTACCTTCATTGGCTGAGAAATGGCGCTTTTCGCGTCATTGAAACGCGACTTTGGCGCGAAAGTCGCGTACCGCATGGCCGACAACGCACAGGGGTCGGATCGGGTTTCATGAAACTCGACTTCGCCAAAAGTCGGCGACTTTTGAAAATGTTCGACCCGTTTCGCTCAACCCAACTGCTGACCGCAGGCCCTAATCCTATCACAACAACTAGAAATAGCCGTGGAGCGTTCCTGACTCTCCCTAGACGCCTCTTCACAGCCTAAGAGCTAGCTAGCCCTAGATATAGAAAATAAAGCCTACCTTGCCTCAGAGAAATTCCCCAAAGGAAAAGGCAGCCCCCCACATATATTGACTGTGAGTAAAGATGAAAATCACAAACACAGAAATGAAACAGGTTTCAGCAAAGGGAGGCCAGACTTACTAAACAGACAGAGGATAGGAAAGGTATCTTTGCGGTCAGCACACGCAGAGTGTGCAAAAAGACCTCCGCACCGACTAACGGTACGGAGATGCCACTCTGCATCCCAGAGCTTCCAGCTAGCAAGACAAAATCATGAAAACCAGCTGGACAAGGAAACAATGAGCAAATAATAACTATCAGGAACTTAGCTTCTGCTGGAGAAGACAGGTCACCAGAAAGATCCAAGTGCGAACTGAACCAATGCAGGAACATTGACAGCTGGCAAGGAGTAACGATCTGAGTGGAGTTAAATAGAGCAGCCAACCAAAGGATAAACCACGTCACCTGTGTAAGGAACCTCAGAAGCAGCAGCTTCACTCACAGCCACCAGAGGGAGTCCATGGACAGAACTCGCCGAAGTACCATTCACGACCACAGGAGGGAGTTCGACAACATAATTCACAACACTACAGATGACATACAGATCACTGTTTTGGGATCATTTCTGCATATTACGCCTGTAAAAAATTACCGCATTTCCCTACGCTGAGTGTGACCCCGACCTTAGATCATCTACACAAGGCGGAAACGAGTGTAAGTGGCTCTTCTTACCTCAACACCCTTGATATCTTCAATATTACATCAGAAAGACAGTGTCAAAGCTCAACTCCTGGACTCGATCCGGTGACTTCTGGCTAAGTGGTCAGTTTTACTCTCTGTTGGACCAAAGCCTGTGTGGTCTCTGTCCAGCTACTGATAAAACTATTGTCTTTGCTTTGCTCTGTTGCTTCTGTGCAAGTGTTTTCACTTAAGGTACCGTCACATTTAGCGACGCTGCAGCGATCTAGACAACGATCCCAATCGCTGCAGCGTCGCTGTGTGGTTGCTGGAGAGCTGGCACACACACACAGCTCTCCAGCGACCAACGATGCCGAAGTCCCCGAGCAGGGCCGCACTTAGTAACCCGATGTTTACCCTGGTTACCAGCGTAAACGTAAAAAAAAAAAAACACTACATACTTACATTCCGGTGTCTGTCCCCCGGTGCTGTGCTTCTCTGCATTGACTGTGAGCGCCAGCCGGAAAGCACAGCGGTGACATCACCGCTGTGCTCTGCTTTCCGGCCGGCGCTTACACAGTGCAGAGAAGCACAGCGACGGGGGACAGACACCGGAATGTAAGTATGTAGTGTTTTTTTTTTTTTACGTTTATGCTGGTAACCAGGGTAAACATCGGGTTACTAAGCGCGGCCCTGCGCTTAGTAACCCGATGTTTACCCTGGTTACCAGTGAAGACATCACTGAATCGGCATCACACACCGATTCAGCGATGTCTGTGGGAGTTCAGCAACGAAATAAAGTTCTGGACTTTCTGCTCCGACCAAAGATGGCACAGCAGGATCCTGATCGCTGCTGCCTGTCAAACTCAACGATATCGCTATCCAGGATGCTGCAATGTCATGGATCGCTAGCAATATCGTTCAGTGTGAAGGTACCTTTATTCGTTTTAGTTTGTTCTATTACGTCTTGTGAGGAGTTACCTATACTCTCTTGGCACATGTAGTCTTTGTTGACTATATTCCAAGTTAGGTTGGGTCACACTTGCAAGTGTGATGCGAGAAATTTGCGCGAGTCTCTCGCATCAATACTCAGCACAGCCATCGGCACTCGGGACTGGAGTGTCACGCCGTTAATGGCGATAAAGGGGCAGGACGGCGTACTGGGACCCGTACCTGTCCCTGCCACTATAATTGGGCCCTGACTTTCCCTTATTTCAGGGGTACCTATGATGGTTAGGAGGCCTGAGCCGCCAGCGTATCACTTTCTCCTGTGCAGGCTCTATCAATGGCCCCCTCACCCCCCAAAGGAGGTGGACTGCACCAGTGTATAAATACAACAATAAACAGGGTATACAGTCAAGGCAACTGAAAGTCTCAAACTCACCAAATGCTCACACAACCACAGATGTAACACATAGAAGGAAAGAGAAGGAAAAAACTAGGAAGGAAAACAGGTTTAACATGCAACCAAAACAGCAGACACCAATCTCTGTAAATCAACCTCCAAGCTCCTAATACACCACACTCCTTCAACCTCCAAGCCAGGCAGCTGAACTGATCACTGACAATAGCTGAAGTCAAGGCTGGGTCTATATAGAGGAGGCGATTACAAAATCACCTTCAGCTGAGAGACCAAGCTCACAGCAACTCAGCAACAAGATTAACTCCTGCACTGCTGGCACAAAGCAGCCAGGTCAGAATACAGGAGAAGAGCTTCACAAGGTTTTCTCTATTGCTTCTCCTGCGGTTTCTTTGCATATTCCCAGCTCTTTTCCCATTTTATTACATTCACGGTCTGGGGGTTTTCACGTATACCAATCGTCTTTTTAGGTTCCTTTATTTTCCATCCATTTTGTGACTGTGTGAACACATCTTTAGCCCTGTGTCTCACCCTCTGTGTGCATTATGTTCTGTTGTTGTGGGTTTTCGTTACACTCTATGTATAGTTAAGGGTGCAGTTAAGGACACTCAGGATCACCTGACATTGAGTAGGGGTGCAATTGCATAATTTTAGGGTGCCAACCTCTGCATTCAAGCAGGGGCAAATCAGGGTGAGTTTAGGGATTGCCAGGTCTGTATGCAAACCTGTGATGTGCAGGTTTAATATCTGCAGGTTTAATATCTCCCTTGGTTTGTTCCTCTCTGTGTGAGTGTTAGGGCTTAGTCCTAACAGACAGGGTGGACAGACATTTTTGTTGTCTCTTATTACCTCAGCACCTCTGGTATTTCCAATATTGCTTCAGAAAGACTAGCTAGACAGCAATGTGAGCAGCCTCTTCTTACCTCAGCACCCCTGGTATCTCTAATATTACATCAGAAATACAGGGTGGACAGCAGTGTGAGCAGCCTCTTCTTACCTCAGCACCCCTGGTATCTCTAATATTACATCAGAAATACAGGGTGGACAGCAGTGTGAGCAGCTTATTCTTATCTCAGCACCCTTGGTATCTCCAATATTACATCAGATAGACATAGTGGATAGCAGTGTGAGGGTCTTTTCTTACCAAAGCACCCATTTTATCTTGAGTATTAGAACAGAAAGACAAGGGTAGACAGCAGTGTGATAAGCATATTACTTATGTCAAAATTACTTAGACAAAATGGGTATGCTATGCTAATTATATATATATATATATATATATATATATATATATTAATCTTTCACATTACAGGATTACAAAAAGGAAAATGGGCAGATGCAAAAGTTTGGACACCCTGCATTGTTAGTACTTAGTACAACCCCCTTCTGAATGTATAAGGCTATGTGCACATGTTGCGGATTTGGCTGCAGATCCGCAGTGGATTGGCCGCTGCGGATTCACAGCAGTTTTCCATGCAGTTTACAGTACCATGTAAACCAATGGAAAACCAAATCCGCAGTGCTCATGGTGAGGAAAATACCGTGTTGAGGCGCTGCATTGTATTTTCCGCAGCATGTCAATTCTTTGTGCGGATTCCACAGTGTTTTACACCTGCTCCTCAATAGGAATCCGCAGGTGTAAAACCGCAAGTGAAATCTGCACAAACAAAGCAGGAAATCCGCAGGAAATCAGCGGATAATCCGCAGGTAAACACAGTGCGTTTTACCTGCGGATTTTTCAAAAACAGTGTGGAAAAATCTACACACGAATCCGCAACGTGGGCACATAACCTAAGACAAATCTCTGTATTTTTGCACGGCTCACTCGACTTGAGGAATAAATTTGGACATGTGAACAACCACATAGATTACCATAGGTACGCATTCTATCCATAAAGAAATACAAATGGCACTCTTACGAGGAAAACTAATGAATGAGACCTAACAATGTAAAATAATAGTTCTTATGGTGACATGACATAACATTGCTTGGTCAATAAGAACGAAAATGGGCTGCATCTTTCCCGACATCTACCGGGCATGTCTGGAACAAAATATTAGCCAGGTAAGGAAAAGGTTAAGGAGGTTAATGACACCCGTAAAAAAAAGTATATCATTAAATCATCTAATAATAACGTGGTGTCACTATTAGAGCAGCACAGATATAAATTTGGGCTTGTCTGCAGCCCCATAAACATCCTGTATGGTCATCAATAAACTCATTAAATCCGCGCACTCACTCAGTGATGAGGAAGATCCTGGAACAGTTATTTTTAACGAAACAATCAAAACCAATTTAGAACCTGAAAATATTTTTTTTTTCCTCTTTGGCACAGAGGCGAAGACTTCACCTCACAAGGAAATAGCTATGTTATAAAAATGCCGCTTTTTCCCCGGATGCCAAAATGTATTGTGAAAATGTAATCTTGTTCTGCTAGCGCACCATTCCTACGGTTCGATGGGTGTATATTTTGTTTATGTCCATGTAGTCTGATATTCTCAGCTTGTTTATTAGAATCTTTGAGCTGAAGTCGTCTAAAAATTGATTTCTGCTGTATGTTTAATATTAGTTGTGAATCATCTCGGCAAATTAGTATTCATTGGCACATACATGTGACCATCGCGGTTTCGCATTACATTTCCCATTGGAAATACCCATAAATGTTAACTTTAAATTGATGTCGGTGGTGATATCTTTTAAGGTTTACTTCCATGCAGCAGCAAAAAGCTGCAATAACAGAGATGTCAATTCCAAGGCTGACATCGGTTAGACATGGAGGCTCCGAACCACAAAAGTGACATTATACCGGGAACAGTGATGATTTTCTTTCACCGGAATGACTTCATTAAAATTGTGGCCCCTCAAAGAAGGGAGAAAATCAGTCTGTTGGAAATAATCGAGAAGTCCGATTAGCTTCTTTACATAAATAAATTAGCTAGGATGGAGTCTTATTTTTTTTTTTTTATTTAGATGAAAAGTTTTTCTACTTCTTTACGAAAAATAACTGAGTTTTTCTGAAAAAATAAAGACAAAATTAGAATTATGTTCCTTAGTACACGAAATACACTGCTGGAAGGTTGAAAGGGTACATAGATAAATATCTGATAAATAATGACCTTAGGAACATATTTCTAATGCAGTGATGACACCGGAGGTTATTAGGGGAATAAATGTGGGCAAATCAACAATGAAGTCACCGGACAAGGTAATTAAGTTGAGTAGCATTACACTAACGATGAAGAAACGGCACGTATATAGTTTGGTCTTCTCTGTGGTAATATTTGAATGCAAAACCTGAAAGATAAAGAAACGAGACTGACGAAGAATCGATGCTTTCGAAATGTGGTGCTGGAGAAGGATGGTATCAATACGATGGATGGCAAAAAGAACAAATAAGTCAATTTTGGAACAAATAAAGCCAGAAATGTCACTCGAAACAAGGATCATCAAGCTACGACTTGTCTACTTTGGACACATCATATGGAGAGAGCATTCACTGGAGAGGGACATCCTGGTTGGAAGAATAGAAGGAACCAATGCGAAGAGGAAGACCAGCAATCCAGGGGCATCAAGATAATAGTGGAGAAGACCCTGGTGGACCTACTGTATCTAGGCTTGCACAAGATCAATCTTCAAACAGATAGTTCATACATCAAGTCATCATGACTCGAGATTGAGCCAAAGGCTGAATATAACTAATACTGGAGCTACACGGTGACTTTTTCCTGCGATACCTGTTGCGTGGTCAATGTTGTCTACACGTCATATCTACATCGCAGCCCAATACAAGGGAATACATTGCAACCCCTAGGGTACTGCGACAAGCAAGTTGCAAAAGTCCAGTCGGTTACAATTTGATATCTTTATACTTGTTACAATTAAGTAATGTTTGTGTCTGCGCATTATGTGTGTCGAGAACTTCGTTCTAGATAGTCCGCGCATATGGCTTTATCAATAAACATTGTCATTATCGGTTGTCCGCGCATGTGCTATTTATAGTTCTATTCAACTTTTATATATTTGTTCGCACTTGCACACTACGTGTCGGAAAACGATATTTAGACACGCTTTTATTTTTTTGCTGCTTTCAAACAGCTGGCAATGATTTATGATAATTTAGATGTATATTTATATCACGTTAGTATGTTCTACTGCATCTTAACCCTGAGGAAACCACTTTTTTTAGGTCCTTCCCCCTATCTTCCATTTAACCTCACATACAAATTTTCCTTGATTATGCCTGGGTCATGTTATCCTTATTTTGGGACTAACTCTTGGGATATTTTACATCTGGTATTTATTGAATTTATGGCTGCATACCTGTGTAATTATGTTCTATTTTCTATTATCATAGCCCATCATATCCTTTGTTTTATCTAAGCAGGTCATTGAATATTGCTTATGTGAACCAAGTTCTGCTTATTTACCACAGTATTTTATAGTACACATATTATTTTGATTGTGAGTTTCCTATATTGGATTAGTAGGGTTTAACAGGCAGGGGGATCAGTACACTAGTCAGTCTTTTGGCTTTTTTTTGTATTTTTTAAATTTTTGCTGCTTACTTATGTACAGTGAGTACAGTGAGGAAAACAAGTATTTGATACACTGCCGATTTTGCAAGTTTTCCCACCTACAAATAATGGAGAGGTCTGTAATTTTTATCGTAGGTACACTTCAACTGTGAGAAACAGAATCTAAAAAAAAGCAGAAAATCACATTGTATGATTTTTACATAACTAAACTGGATTTTATTGCATGGAATAAGCATTTGATCACCTACCAACCAGCAAGAATTCTGGCTCTTACAGTCCTGTTAGTGTTTCTTTAATTATACCTCCTACTCTGCACTCATTACCTGCATAAAAGACTTCAATCCACACAATCAATGACACTCCAACTCTCCACCATGGCCAGGACCAAAGAGCGGTCTAAGGACACCAGGGACCGAATTGTAGACCTGATCCAGATGAGGCATGAGAGAAGGTCATGTGGGCACATAAGACAATAATAGAACTGTTTGGTATCAACTCCACTTGATGTCTTTGGAGGAAGAAGAAGGTTGAGCACAATCCAAAGAACAATATAACAACTGTGAAGCATGGTGGGAGAAACATCATACTTTGGGGGTGCTTTTCTGCACAGGGGACAGGACGACTGCACCATATTGAATGGAGGATGGATGAGGTCATGTAAAGTGAGATTTTGACCAACAACCTCCTTTTTGCAGTAAGAGCAGTGAAAATGTCTTGTGGCTGCTGGGTTTTCCTGCAAGACAATGACCCGAAACACAGCCAGGGCAACTAAGAAGTAGCTCCGTAGAAAGCATTTTAGGGTCCTAGAATGGCCTAGTCATTCTCCAGACACAATAGAAAATCTTTGGCAAGAGCTGAAACTCAATGTTGGCCAGCAACAGCCCCGAAACCTGGAAGATCTGGAGAAGATCTCCATGATGGAGAAGTGAGCCAAATTCCCTGCTGTAATGTGTACAAACTTGGTCAAGAATTACAGGAAACATCTGACCTTTGTAATTGCAAACAAAGTTTTCAGTACCAAATTTTATGTTCTGTTTTTCTATTGTATCAAATACTTATTTCATGCAATAAAATGCAAATTATACAGTATATGTAAAAATCATACAATGCGATTTTCTGGTTTTTATTTTTAGATTCTGTCTTTCACAGTTGAAGTGTACTTATGTATGATAAAAATACCAGACCTCTCCATTCTTTGCAGGTGGGAAATCTTGCAAAATCGACAGTGCATCAAATTTTCCCCACTGTATTTAGTGTAATAAATTGATTTATATATGATCCATTCCATCCATATATACTTCTTTGCTTTTTGTCTCAACTTTCTCAGCACAACACCAAACTTTTTTTCCAGCCAAAAAAAAATTCATTGTAAAAATCAAAATATTCATATGAAAATATTATTTTTTATTGATCTTAATACATACTTACCTTGTAATGTCTTCATATCCTGTTCCATCCATATGTTTCTGGATCCCAAAATTCCAAGCGGCGGAAGTTCACCGACCTCCATATTGGGACAACCAAGTGATGGGTGTCTCAATATGGAAACTGCTGATGGTACCAGCCTCTTGCGCGGTACTACCAACAGAACACCATCGCACCACACACACACAAACTGTATACGCCGTACGCACCACACACACTCACACACTCACACACTGTATATGCCTTACACACCACAGACACACACACAAACACACTGTATATGCCGTAAGCACCACACACACACACTGTATACGCCGTAAGCAGCCTCTTGTATGGTACCACCAGCGGAACACCATCGCGAACACGCCGCCGCCGGGATCAGCCGAATGAATCACTGACTGCCGCCATCTTTGTACAGGAGGAACGCATGCACAGTTTTAACCTCTTTCTGACCTCGGACGGGATAGTACATCCAAGGTCAAATCTCCTGCTTTGATGCGGGCTTCGGCGGTGAGCCTGCATCAAAGCCTGGACATGTCAGCTGTTTTGAACAGCTGACATGTGCCCGCAATAGCGACGGGTGGAATCGCGATTCACCCACAACTATTAACTAGTTAAATGCCGCTGTCAAACGCTGACAGTGGCCTTTAACTATCGCTACCGACCATGCGTCTGCAAAGCAACCAGAGGTCTCCTGGAGATATCTATGGTTGCTGATGCCGGCTTGCTGTGAGCGCCACCCTGTTGTCGGCGTTCATAGCAAGCCTGTAATTCAGCTATATAGGAGTGATCTGATGATCGCTCCCATGTAGCTGAGCCAATCCAATTGTGCCAGCTTCTAGCCTCCCATGGAGGCTACTGAAGCATAGCAAAAGTAAAAAAAAATGTTTAAAAAAATAAAATAAATAAAAAAGTTTAAATCACCCCCCTTTTGCCCCATTCAAAATAAAACAATAAAACAAAAAGTCAAACCTACACATATTTGGTATTGCCGCGTTCAGATTCACACGATCTATCAATAAAAAAAGGATTAACCTGATCGCTAAACGGCATAGTGAGAAAAAAATTCAAAACGCCCAAATTATGTTTTTTTGGTCGCTGCAACATTGCATTAAATTGCAATAACGGGCGATCAAAAGAACATATCTGCACCAAAATGGTATCATTAAAAATGTCAGCTCGGCACGCAAAAAATAAGCCCTCATCCGACCCGAGATCATGAAAAATGGAGACGCTACGGGTATCGGAAAATGGCACAATTTTTTTTAACAAAGTTTGGAAATTTTTTTCACCACTTAGATAAAAAAGAACCTAGACATGTTTGGTGTCTGCGAACTCGTAATGACCTGGAGAATCAAGATGGCAGCTCAGTTTTAGCATTTATTGAACCTAGCATTCCTATAATAGAAACTAAACAGAAACAGGAAAAATACATTGGGATAGAGGCAGTATTCAAACTTGTGGTGCATAATATCTGAGAAAGTTTCACTGCGCACAACTGTTTAAATCGGATGAGAAGGTGAAGAAACTTTTACTTTTCTCTCCACCTAAAACAAAACCGGATCTCACATTGATCAAACTCATGCATTGAGCACTTTCTTAAGGTACCTCAATGAATTCTCTAGCTGGTTTGTGTCTCTCTGGACTAACAGGTTTTGGGACCACCAAATTGGAACAGGTTAGTAATCACTACATTGGAAAGTGGTTTTGTGAAATATCTTCCATGACTAACAGAACAGGAGAAGGACTTTTTGTATTCTGGTTACAAGTAAATTGAGCAGTAGTACTCAATGTCAAGCAGCGGACGCGAGGTTAAGGCTACTTTCACACTTGCGTTGTTTGCTGTACGTCGCAATGCGTCGTTTTGGAGAAAAAACGCAGGATGCATTTTTTCTTCATAGACTTGCATTAGCGATGCATTGTGACGTATGGCCACACGTCGCATCCGTCATGCGACGGATGCATCATGTTTTCGCAGACCGTCGGCACAAAAAAATATTCCATGTAACTTTTTTTGTGCATCGCATCTGCCATTTTCGACCGCGCGTGCGCGGCCGAAACTACACCCCCTCCTCCCCGGACTGCAGAATGGGCAGCAGATGCATTGAAAAACTGCATCCGCTGCCCACGTCGGGGCAAAAATTTCACAACGTGCATCGGTACGTCGGCCCAGCGCATAGCGACGGGCCCCTACCGACGCAAGTGTGAAAGTAGCCTAAGCGGGATTTTGGGGTGTATATATAGGATCCAGTTTTGGGCCCCACATTTAAAAAAGGACATTTAGAAATTAGAGTCAGTTCAAAGGCGAGCAACTAGATTATTACAAGCGATGGAGGATTGTCATACGATGAGAGGTTGAAAAAATTGGGCTTGGTCAGCTTAGAAAAATGATGCCTCAGAGGGGATCTCATTTACATGTATAAATATATGTGTGGCCAGTACAAAACACTGGCACGTGACTTATTCCTTCCTCCACAGCTAAATCGAAAAGGGTTTTTTACAATTAGAGCAGCCAGAATGTGGAATGCCCGACCACAGGAGGTAGTATTGGCAGACACAACAGGTTTTAAAAAAATGGTCTGGATGATATCCTCAATACACATAACATTGTGGGTTAGAGTTAATTTAGTGACCAAAAAAAAACAATTGGCGGAAAAAGGTTGAACTTGATGGACCTACAGTAGGTCTTTTTTCAACCCATGCAACTATGTAACTTTGCATCACTAGAATAACTGCTTATCGTTAATCCTTTCTGTGATATTACCTGAAAAATGTTTAAAGATACTCATTGTGATGATCAATAATGGAGTACAAGGTTTGCGAAAAGAATTCCTGAGGTCCTGCAGAGTGAAGAGTATAACCATACATGGCTCCATACAACCATTTTCCATAAGTTCTCCATGGACAACACAGTGAGACCCTTAAGACCCCCTCTTTAAGTATAAGGGAGGAGAGGCAGAAATTAAGAGCAGCTCCCACTCTGGTGGACCCGGCATAGCCATGTATTACTAGGTCACCCGTTCATTTATTTGACTTTGAAGCAAACAGATATGAAGTAAACTATTACGTCTTAACATAAATGTTTCCATAAACTTTAGATACTTTGGCAAAACCCGGCATCCGGTTGAGAACAGTATAGTTAATTCTCTGCACTTCCATTTTAATTAAAAATGTAAATACTCCAGTGCTGATGTTTTATAAATGAATGATACTGACAATAATGGCCGATTTCCTCTCGTTGTACATCTGCTCTCCTCTTGTATAAAAAAATCTGCAAATTGCTGATACTCAGTGAGACTCATTGTAAATGAGCGTGTTCCGAAAAAAAATCTATGTGAGTTCACGGTTCTGTATTTAATAAGCAGCCGTCAGCGGAAAAAAAAAGCGCTTTGTCCTTTTAATTGTTGTTATATTATTTTAAATTGCCCATTATGTTGGCACAATGTAATTCCAAAACGTTACTACAAACACGACGCTGAACACATTTTGGTTAGTCAGGAATAAAGCGACTGTAAGTTGTGGCCAATACGTTAGGATTGTTTTTGTCTTAAGAAAATGAGAATATTTCTTTGCTCAATTGTGTCAACAAGATGAAGCCTGAGAAAAGCTCCCGCCATACATGAAGAGGTTACTTACAGTGGCAACGTTAGCACGGGTAGAAGCCACACTTTATTTGCTCACTGCAAGTTTCCCAATGATCACCCCAACTTTTTAAACAGCCTTTCTGAAAATAATTTCAACCATTTTGCTGTTTCGAAGTGTGTCCAAATCTTTTCCCTAGCCAAGTGCTATTGAAAAGCCGAGTGCTATTGAAAAACTAATATATACCTCTAATGGTGTCTTCTCATGCTCCTCACCATTTTTCCTGCTCCCGTCTCTCTTATCTCAGTGTTAGCGTAGGTGTAGACGACCATATGGTCTCCATCCAAGAAAAATGGTCCGATTATGCTAACCATACTCTGATCAGAGTTTGTACCTACCGGGATAAGTTTTTCTCAGATGTGGAAGATTAAAATGAAAGAAATGTCCCCATCTTCACCCTTCAGTTTGTCCGTGAAAATCAAAATGCACATCAAATCAAATGTGATCCAAGTGTGGTCTGATATTTTCCACTGACCCATAGACATGAATGGACCCATACCAACTGGCTATCATAGGCAAGTTGTGCATGCTGCAGTTTTTTGGGGGGACTATTCCACCACACACTTAGGGCTCATATAGATGACCATAGTTTTGGTCCAAGTAGTATCCGTTAAAACATGTTATTTAATGAGCCACTGTACGTGTAGTAGGATTTTTTCCTCCAATAAAAAATTAAAAAATTGCAGTATGGACAATTTTCCTCTGATAACTGGATGGCACTCACCCATTCATATCTATGAGTCTGTGGAAAGCATCAGTCTGTACTCAGATATCGATTATCACGGACTGCCTGAACGGAGAAGATGGAGAAACGTTTTTTTTAAAGCTCTTCACATCTGAGAAAAATGGTTCCCAATTTGATCAAACTATGATTAATGTCTGACCAGAATGTGATTATCATGACTGGACTTTTTTTCTTGGATGGAGAACTTACGGTTGTCTGTACCTGCCCTTAGAGTTTGCAGGAGGAAGGGGTATGTCATTATACACAGATAATAATAATAATAATATAATAATCTTTATTTTTATATGGCGCTAACATACTCCGCAGCGCTTTACAGTTTGCACACATTATCACTGTCCCCCGATTCCCGGAGTACCCGGAGGAAACCCACATCAACACCGGGAGAACATACCAGCCCCCACAGATCTGCAGTAAGAAAGAGAAAAGTATCTTGGATGGAAAAGAAAACAGCCTTAAGCCTCTTTCTCACATCCGTGTCTCCGATACGTGTGGTGACCGTTTTCACACATACTGGAGACACGTACGCACGTAGAAACGCACACACGCACATGTCAGTGCGTTTCCACGGACTGTGTGTCCATGGGCAAAACTTCCATTTTTTACCATCAGCATGGATGGCAAAACATCCCGCACATGTGCACACAAAGAACACACATTGATGTCCTCTGTTTGACACGCATTGGCACTAGGGAAGAAGTGCTACTGTAAGCGCTCGCTGTTCCCCGGTGACAGGTGCTGAAGCCGGCTCTCATCATTCTTCTCAGTTCTGCTGGCAATCAGCACGAGCAGAGGAGAATGATGAGAGTTATAATAAAGTCCGAGCGATGACAGCAGCTGGGGGCTTTTGGGACTCTTACTCCCATCATCTAATAAAGTTTGAGCAATGACAGCAGGTGGGGGCTTTTGTGACTCCTACTTCCATCATCTAACATCTGCTGCCACTGCGGGCTGCTGATTTTAGGCTGGAGGGGCCAATATCCATGGCCCCTTACCAGCCTGAGAATACCAGCCCCCAGCTTTAGCAAGGCTGGTTGTAAAAATTGGGGAAAACCCACACAGGTGTTTTAATTATTTATTTAAATTATTAAAAAAAACAGCATGGGGACCCCTATATTCTTGATACCTCGCCTTGCTAAAGCTCACAGCTGAGAGTTGCAGCGCCGAGCTGTGAATTTTGCCTGATTGGTTCAAAAAAATAGGGGGGAATCCACGTCAGGTTTTTCATTCATATATTTCATTAGATCACAGGTGGTGGCTGAGGGATACTCCGATCATCCACTCCTGCTGTCACTAGAGGGTTACTGGAGGCAGCAGGTGTCGGATGATGGCAATAAGAGTCCCAAAAGCCCACACCTGCTATCATCGCTCTGACTTTATTACGAAGCGCTGATCGCTGGCAGAGCAGGGGAGAATGAAGAGAGCCGGCTTCAGCATCAGCCACCGGGGAACAGCGCTTACTGTAGTGCTTCTTTCCCAGTGGCCGTTTGTGTGGTACTGATGTTGCACACAGGCGGCATACAGTTGCCACACTTGTGCCACAAGTAATACACACATGGACACATGGATATGTTTAGTACCGTTTTTTTCCGATAACGGAACTAAATGGAAGTGTGAAACTGGCCTAAGACAAGTGGCAAATTATAAACTAAAGCAAGTGAAGACAGCAGAATTCTTGATTCACACAGCGCTTACATCCACTTGCAAACTCTATATTAAGAGATCTGTAAAACAATGAAGAAATGAAGAGCATTGTTATGACTTATCTGGTGTGGTGGATTCACTACGCTGCAGGTCAGTGTTTAAACCTGGATCAAAGGCGATGGCACAATGGGCAGAACTTGCAGGATGGCACATGAAATATCCAGTGCCAGGACCACAGGGTGGTGAAAAACAAAAAAATCAGAGTGCACTTGGACAACACATAGGCAAGTGGAGCAGGAGGCACCAGAAAACAAAAAGCGGGGTACAGACAAACACAGGAACTTAGTCTAGAGGAGAGTTTATTACACTTACAGCACATGAAGGGTTAATAAGCAAACAACTAGCTAGCCGCCACTAGCAATCGTGAGCAGGCAAATTTGTCTGTAAGGATGACACATTCTGATTGCAGTGTGGATCAGCAGGTCTAACCCAGGAAGTAGATTGATAAAAAACATTTGTGTAAGAATCACCCTTGGATCAATATGTCACTGAGGTTTCCCGAGTAAGTGGACAGTTTTTAGGCACATCATTGAGTGCTTAAAGTTGCACAGTTTTAACTCTATTGAAGGCAGTTACCACTGTAATAGGGTAGGACTGGTATTAGTTAGTGCTAGAAAAGAATAGCAGTCATGTAATTGTGCATTTTTAATCAATATGCTTTGGCTACATAGTATGATAATCGCGCCAGGACTAAATATGTCTAGTCAAGAGGTGAATTCTGAAGTGTAGTTAATTAGGAGTGAGGGTTGCACTGAGTACTTAAGTGTCATGGTTCAGTATGGAGTCAGCATTATCATGGGTGCCTACACTAAGGGAGTGTACAAAAAGTAGAGGTCAATCATTTGCAGACAGAGCAGAAAGGAAGGATCTAATGTAGTCTAAGAGAAAAGGCCTGTGTGTTAGCTAACCTGCAAGTGGAGGTAAGTAGTTATGGTGTCCCTGGCCTTTAGAAAGGACCACAGTTGAGCATATGAAGAGTTTCATCCTGAGCTATCAACTAGTTTATTTTTTTTTCATGGAGAAGACAAGTTTCTCCACTACAGAATGGAACCAATAGGCTTATTCCTATGAGTGAAGAGTAGACAGCCAATCAGCTAAAGATTAGCAATGGTAGTGAATAGCAAAAAGGCATACCCCTGATCGTGCCATATTTATTTTTGTCACATATAAAATGTATTTGGTCTATATAGAAGGGTTTTTTTCCCATGGACAGATGTCTGAACTAATTGGGCTCCTGTACTGCTCTTTCTTTACTTACCGTATATACTCGAGTATAAGCCGAGATTTTCAGCCCATTTTTGGGGCTGAAAGTCCCCCTCTCGGCCTATACTCGAGTCATACCCGGGGGTCGGCAGGTGAGGGGGAGCGGGGGCTGTCTAGTTATACTTACCTGCTCCCGGCGCGGTCCCTGCAGTCCCTGGCTTCCCCGGCGCTGCATCTTCTTCCTGTATTGTGCGGTCACAGTTACCGCTCATTTACAGCAATGAATATGCGGCTCCACCCCTATGGGAGGTGGAGCCGCATATTCATTTCTGTAATGAGCGGTACCATGTGACCACTCCGTACAGGAATATCCATTGCTGTAAATGAGCGGTAACTGTGACCGCTCAATACAGGAAGAAGATGCAGCGCCGGGGAAGCCAGGGACTGCAGGGACCGCGCCGGGAGCAGGTAAGTATACAGGGAGGGGAGCGCTGCGCGATATTTACCTGCTCCTCGCTCCGGTGCGGCTCCGTCTCCAGCGTCCTCTGGCTGTGACGCTCAGGTCAGAGGGCGCGGTGACATAGTCAGTGAGCGCCCTCTGCTGAGCGTCAGTGCTGGAGACGGAGCCGCACGAGGAGCAGGTAAATATTGAAAGCGCCGGCGTCCTGAGCGAAGAGAGGTGAGTATGTGATTTTTTTTTTTTATTGCAGCAGCAGCATTCTATATGGCACAGCTTTATAAGGAGCATCTATGGGGCAATAATCAACGGTGCAGAGCATTATATATGGGGCACAGCTTTATATGGAGCATCTATGGGGCAATAATCAACGGTGCAGAGCAATATACAGTGGGGCAAAAAAGTGTTTAGTCAGTCAGCAATAGTGCAAGTTCCACCACTTGAAAAGATGAGAGGCGTCTGTAATTTACATCATAGGTAGACCTCAACTATGGGAGACAAACTGAGAAAAAAAAATCCAGAAAATCACATTGTCTGTTTTTTTAACATTTTATTTGCATATTATGGTGGAAAATAAGTATTTGGTCAGAAACAAAATTTCATCTCAATACTTTGTAATATATCCTTTGTTGGCAATGACAGAGGTCAAACGTTTTCTGTAAGTCTTCACAAGGTTGCCACACACTGTTGTTGGTATGTTGGCCCATTCCTCCATGCAGATCTCCTCTAGAGCAGTGATGTTTTTTGCTTTTCGCTTGGCAACACGGACTTTCAACTCCCTCCAAAGGTTTTTATAGGGTTGAGATCTGGAGACTGCCTAGGCCACTCCAGGACCTTGAAATGCTTCTTACGAAGCCACTCCTTCGTTGCCCTGGCGGTGTGCTTTGGATCATTGTCATGTTGAAAGACCCAGCCACGTTTCATCTTAAATGCCCTTGCTGATGGAAGGAGGTTTGCACTCAAAATCGCACGATACATGGCACCATTCATTCTTTCATGTACCCGGATCAGTCATCCTGGCCCCTTTGCAGAGAAACAGCCCCAAAGCATGATGTTTCCACCACCATGCTTTACAGTAGGTATGGTGTTTGATGGATGCAACTCAGTATTCTTTTTCCTCCAAACACGACAAGTTGTGTTTCTACCAAACAGTTCCAGTTTGGTTTCATCAGACCATAGGACATTCTCCCAAAACTCCTCTGGATCATCCAAATGCTCTCTAGCAAACTTCAGACGGGCCCGGACATGTACTGGCTTAAGCAGTGGGACACGTCTGGCACTGCAGGATCTGAGTCCATGGTGGCGTAGTGTGTTACTTATGGTAGGCCTTGTTACATTGGTCCCAGCTCTCTGCAGTTCATTCACTAGGTCCCCCCGCGTGGTTCTGGGATTTTTGCTCACCGTTCTTGTGATCATTCTGACCCCACGGGGTGGGATTTTGCGTAGTTCCCCAGATCGAGGGAGATTATCAGTGGTCTTGTATGTCTTCCATTTTCTAATTATTGCTCCCACTGTTGATTTCTTCACTCCAAGCTGGTTGGCTATTGCAGATTCAGTCTTCCCAGCCTGGTGCAGGGCTACAATTTTGTTTCTGGTGTCCTTTGACAGCTCTTTGGTCTTCACCATAGTGGAGTTTGGAGTCAGACTGTTTGAGGGTGTGCACAGGTGTCTTTTTATACTGATAACAAGTTTAAACAGGTGCCATTACTACAGGTAATGAGTGGAGGAAAGAGGAGACTCTTAAAGAAGAAGTTACAGGTCTGTGAGAGCCAGAAATCTTGATTGTTTGGTTCTGACCAAATACTTATTTTCCACCATAATATGCAAATAAAATGTTAAAAAAACAGACAATGTGATTTTCTGGATTTTTTTTTTCTCAGTTTGTCTCCCATAGTTGAGGTCTACCTATGATGTAAATTACAGACGCCTCTCATCTTTTTAAGTGGTGGAACTTGCACTATTGCTGACTGACTAAATACTTTTTTGCCCCACTGTATATGGCACAGCTTTATATGGAGCAACTATGGGGCCATAATGAACGGTGCAGAACATTATATGTGGCACAGCTTTATATGGAGCATCTATGGGGCAATAATGAACGATATGGAGAATTATATGTGGCACAGCTTTATATGGAGCATCTTTTGGAGCAATAATGAACGGTATGGAGCATCTATTTTTATTTTTGAAATTCACCGGTAGCTGCTGCATTTCCTACCCTAGGCTTATACTCGAGTCAATAAGTTTTCCCAGTTTTTTGTGGCAAAATTAGGGGGGTCGGCTTATACTCGGGTCAGCTTATACTCGAGTATATACGGTATATTCTTTCTACAGAGTATTTGCTCATCTTGCTCTCTCCCTGAGTTTTGTCTGTGAAATAGCCACAGCGTGAACCTGCTCTTACACTTTGCACATATGCTAACTTATACTCTGGCTCTTTTTTTGGATTTATTTTCAAGAATTAGGTGCAAAAAAGTTAAATAATACCACAAGACTAAAAAAAAGAGAGGTGACTAAAAAAAGTGCAAGTGACAAATCAGGCCTCATATTCTTTTGTACTTTGTATAAGGTGGACTCCAGACACGTCTTGCAGTTATTTATCTCTGACTGAAGAAAAAGGATTGGATGTATAAATTTAAACTGCTGACCCTTTTCTTCACTGAAATCTGGTCAGCCAATGCCTTCGATAATGTTTTTAGTAAAGTGATTGGAAAAAGTCTTGAATCATTATTGCCCCAAGACTGATTTAACAACCCTCCCATTCCACCCTGTCACAGGCTTACCTCAATAGAGAGCAGCCAGAAGAACACTGCCTCTGATGTCTCCTACTCCTGCACGGATTAGAAGCACTTCACTTTTATATTAAACGGTGCAAATTTCTTTTACCAAGGCAGGGGTTAATCAGCTGGGTTGAGAGCTCCTGGAAGCTTTCCTGCATTAAGGCTCTCAGCTGTGCACTGATAGCCATTTTCATCTCCTATATAATCTGGGCCCTGGCTAGCACTCACTGTCAGAAAGCTGATGCTGCATGACTGAAAGTTGTTGTTGGTTATTGTAGGAGAAGGCGGTTGGTGGGTTTATGTGTGACTGCTGTTAGGTTTTGAGTGTATTTAGAAACAGTCTTCGAAAAATAACTGGCAAAATCGTCAAAGTACAAGATGAAATATACACTACCACTACAATGGAGGGTAGAAAAAACGAAAAAAAGCCAAAATAAAATATAATGAATTTTATTTGATATATTATTAAAAAATAATGATAAAATACCAAAGCAAGCTACTAGAGCCACACAAAAAGAAGGACACATTTGAGAGGAAACCTATGGACAGTGCCCAACATATATAAATGTCACAATGATGACTAAAAGTTTTGTCCAAAATCCATAGAAACACATCAAAAAATATATAAATATTTGATAATAATAATAACAAAAATAACCTCTATGCAAAAAATAACAAATAACAATAGTAAAAAATACTAACAATAAAGTGCCTAGTGCAAGATGTAGACAGAAAAATCCATGAATAAATACTAATGTCAGATGATAATGATGTAATAATATAACCTCTGTGCAAAAAAATGCTACAAATGGCAATAGCTAGCAAATGCTAACAAAAAGTGCCTAGTGCATAGTGCAAGCAGAGAGATACATGTATGTACAAATAAAGTGCTCCAAATGAGTAAAAAACACAATGAATTTCTCCAGGAGTTACTGAGGGTCATAAGTGTACAAAAAAAATATATATATATCTAGCCTGACACAGCAGATCTATGCATATGCAAAAATTGTACCATATAGCGCCCTCCTGAATAAAAAGTGCTTGGTGTGCTGTGCAACTCATGAACTATAGCCACTTTTTATATAAAGTGTTTGATGTGCTGTGCAAAGAGATATAAAGTACAAAGGTGTCTATATGAAAAGTATGTGTGAACCTGCAGTCTGAAGCTTTTAAGCACAAGTGCATTTTATCAAAGACTGCAGGCATAATCATTACATACAAAATAAAGAGCCAAACATAATCATACCTAAATGTGAATGTAGCAGGTCTCCAAAACACATGTGTGTCCTCATCCCGACAGCGCCGACGCTGCTGACGATGATGTAGAAGCGTATCTCACCGTATTTGAACGTATTGCAGAATGTGAGCATTTACCGGTGGACAGATGGGCTGAAGTGGTTGCTCCATTTCTGAGTGGAGATCCACAAAAGGCCTATTATGATCTAAGTGGAGTGGATGCTATGGACTATACCAAATTAAAAGGCGAAATCCTGGCAAGGCTGGGAGTAAACACATATGTACGAGCACAGAGGGTACATTTATGGACTTTTGTGGAAGATCAGCCAGCCCGCTCGCAAATGCATGATCTTATCCATCTAGTAAAAATATGGCTGCAACCAGAGATTTTGACATCTGCAGAGATGGTAGAACGTGTTGTTCTAGACAAGTACCTGCGGTCCTTGCCCCCTAAGATACAGAGGTGGGTTGGACAAGGTGACCCATATACAGCTCATCAGTTGGTGAATATGATCGAACGCTACAATGCTTCTGAGAGCCTACTCCAAGGGACGTTATCACCTCGCTGGGCTACCAAGAAATTGCCGGTATATACTGCAAAACCTACGTCATCTTCAAAAGAAGAGAACGTCGTGATAAAGGATAGCAGACCCACAAGGGACTATGGAGGCGGTACGGTCTCACAGCAAATCAGCAGACCCTATCAGGTGTCTCCAGCGAGGAAGCAAGGACCTATACAATGTTGGCGAATTGTCACGGGCTTGGCCATGTAGCAGCTAACTGCCCAATGACTACAGAGCCAATGGACTGTAACGCTATGAAACGCCTTTCGTTGTATGTACAGTCGGTCTGTGTTGCGGAGGTCCTCACAGGAAATGAATGACACGCGTGTTGCCTCGAGGTCGACGGCCATAGTGTGAAGGCCGTCTTGGATTCCGGCAGTCAAGTAACTCTGGTACATGCAAGTTTGGTGGACCCTAGAGCCCTAACAAACTTAACCCTCGGCATTAGTTGCATCCATGGCAATATAAAAAACTACCCCACTGCCAGGGTCACCCTTGCCACGCCAGTAGGAACCAAAAGAAATCAAGCGGCAGTCCTAAAGTCTATGGGACATGACATAATATTGGGGAGAGACTTTCCCTTATTTTGGAACTTGTGGAGCCTTGGCATGGACACTCCGGTTGAGGAGGGTGCCGTGGGGCTAACCCCTGAGCCGTTGCCGCAAGATGGGGGGGTCCATTTCAGAGGAAACTCCAGAATCTGTAGACTCACCTCTGTCTGTATATGCAGGCGACACGAGTGAACTAGAGGAGGCTATAGAAATGCCAGGTCTTGAGGTGGCCCGTGGTAAGTTCGGGACCGCTCAGCACCAGGATCCTACTCTGGCAAGGGCATGGGAAAATGTAAAGGTCTCCGAGGGAAGACCATTGTACCCAGGGGCTCAAAATGAGTTCCCACATGTAGCGGTGCAACAGGGTATGTTGTATCACATAGACAAAGTGCGAGGGGTGGTGGTAGAGCAACTAGTGGCACCTAGTCCTTTCGCCAGGTAGCTTTGGAACTAGCACATAAACATCCCTTGGGGGGACACCTGGCCGGAGAAAAAACAAAACACTGTATTCCACAACGTTTCTTTTGGCCGGGTCTAGGGGGGGACGTGACCCGGTATTGACAGTCCTGCCCTACATGTCAATTGACCACACCTATGTCACATTTTAGAAGCCCCCTTGTGCCCTTACCGATAATAGAGGTACCCTTCGAGAGGATAGCAATGGATATAGTTGGTCCATTAGTTAAATCTGCCAGGGGTCATCAGTACATTTTGGTAGTACTAGATTATGCCACTCGTTACCCTGAAGCAGTGCCTCTGCGGAATGCCAATGCGAAATCAATTTCAAAGGAGCTTGTTAATATGTTTTCTCGCACAGGCATTCCAAAAGAAATACTAACGGATCAGGGAACCCCCTTTATGTCTCGAATACTTAAGGACTTATGTAAACTACTAAAAATCTCCCACTTGCGTACTTCAGTATATCACCCTCAGACTGATGGATTGGTGGAACGATTTAATAAAACCCTGAAGGGAATGTTGAAAAGGGTGGTAGATAAGGACGGGAGGGATTGGGATGCTCTCCTACCATATCTCCTGTTCGCTATACGGGAAGTACCCCAATCCTCCACAGGCTTTTCGCCTTTTGAGTTAGTTTACGTGCGATGTCCTAGAGGCCTGTTAGATATTGCTAAAGAGACTTGGGAACAAGAGGTGACTCCTTATCGTAGTGTAATTGAACACGTAATGCTTATGCAAGATAGAATTGAGGCAGTCATGCCAATAGTTAAAGAATGTTTAGAACGTGCGCAACAGGCCCAAAGCACGGTATTCAACCGAGCAGCTAAAACACGAGTCTTTCAACCCGGAGACAGGGTGTTAGTATTGGTACCTACTGTAGAAAATAAATTTCTTGTGAAATGGCAGGGCCCAAACGAGGTATTGGAGAGAATAGGTGAAGTTAATTATAAGATATATCAATCAGACAAGAGGAAAACCGAACAAATCTACCACATAAACGTGCTTAAGGCCTGGCGGGACAGGGAGAGTCTAATGACAGAAGCCACCCTTAATGATGGACCTCGAAAGACATCACCATCTATGTTAAATGACCCCCAGGTAGCACTGCCAGAGGTGGGTATTGCAGAGACACTATCCGAAAGTCAAAAACGAGAGACTAAGGAATTTATACAGAAAAACGCAGAGGTTTTTTCAGAGCTTCCTGGCCGTACTCACTTAATTAAACATGATATCGTTACTGATCCACAGGCCCGGGTACGACTAAAACCATATCGAATTCCGGAGGCTCGGAGACAAGCCATAGCCCAGGAAGTCGAGAAAATGTTAGAACTTGGAGTCATTGAAGAGTCCAATTGAAGACCAATAAGGTGGACGCTATTCAGAATTGGCCATGACTAGTCACCAAAAAGCAAGTCGGAGCCTTTTTGGGGATCGTTGGTTATTATAGGCGGTTCATCAAACATTTTGCCGCCATCGCGGCCCCTCTCACAGATCTTACCAAGGGCTCGAAATTTATCACAATAAAGTGGAATGCAGAAGCAGAGAAGGCCTTTCAGTATTTAAAAACGGTCCTCTGTGACCAACCAGTGTTGGTTGCCCCTGACTTTAAACGGGAGTTTATTGTCCAAACGGATGCCTCTGGTGTTGGCCTCGGTGCAGTATTGTCACAGGAAGTGAATGGCGAGGAACACCCAGTGGTTTATCTAAGCAGAAAGCTTACTAGGGCAGAAAAGAATTATAGCGTGGTTGAACGGGAAGCCCTGGCTATAAAATGGGCCCTATACACCTTACGCTATTATGTACTAGGTCGCCAATTTAGGCTAGTAACGGACCATTCACCCCTAACATGGATGTCCCATGCAAAAAAGGGCAATGCGAGGGTGACACGCTGGTTCTTGGCATTACAAGCTTTTAACTTTTCCGTTGAGCACAGGGCAGGCGCAGCGCACGGGAATGCAGATGCGTTGTCTAGGACACACTGCTTGGCAGCTCGTTGTGTCCAACCCTACGGGCTCGAACAGAGGAAGGGGGTATGTGAGGTTCCAAGGGGAGAAGTACTAGAAAACAGATATGTTTCTCCCCGTTTCATTTCATATGTATCACGGTATTGATTGTGAAGCTGTTTATTTCACTGTAATCCGGTCCTGGTTTCTTTAGTGATCAGCCTGAAAGGACTGGTGCTTCCCTTCCACACATGCAATCCAGCTTTTGACTCCTGACTGCTTCAGCTGATATAATCAGGAACTGCTGGGATCTCATTCACTCATCTGCTGGTCTGGGAAGCTGACACAGTAAGGCTGCACAAATTGCTTTGTTATTGTGTAGGTTTATGTTCTAGTTAGCATCTTAATGTTAGTTAGTGGCCAGACGGCCTTAGACATTTTATTTTATGTTTGGCACGTGTAACATTGTACGGCAAATGTGTACAATAAACACACCTGAGACATACCTGTGTGGAACTCGCTAGCCTGCTATTGTCTGTTGTGACTCCATAGCCACCTGCTTGGGCCAAAGCAAAGATCCCTGCTGAGCTATATTCCCACAGTGTGTATATTTATATGATTGGTATTTTGCTTTATCCATGTTTGTATTAACTTGTTAGTCTGGTTGGTGTATTACGGTGCACTACTACTCCCCTCTTTACTGGGTGGGAGAAGGGTACAGATTGAGGGCGGATTCAGGTGCTAAGGGAAGGTACGTAGGCCCCGGCATCTTCACCATCAGTTGTAATCCGGGGAATAGGGCGATCTAGGGAACTCCTAGCTTTAGGGACAGGGAAGGAGCCCCTGGTCCGGGGTCAAACAACAACAGAGTTGTGACATACCCTTAGAGAATACAAAGTCAGACACACTCTCATTTCACCGCTCGGGAGTACAACTGTTTTAACTACATACCCTGTAATAACAATGAGTGAATATGTTTTTTACTACTTCAGTACAGTCCATTGACTTTAAACATCTGAGTGGTCCGGCTCTTACTCTGCAGTGATGTTGTAAATCATCATTACATAGTAGCTGTGGAGGCGGGGATCCAGCTGTCATAGGCAGCCAGAGTCTCCATAGAGAAGGCAGAAATGGTTTATTACTGTCTGTACCTTCTCTATTGTTGTATACTCAACATTAAAGAAGTGCTATGTATGCAGTAATAGGAAGCATTGACTCCTCATATACAGCATGTGATCATTGTGTATAGGGAGGGAGCATGAGTACTAGGCCGTAGGAGACCCAGACAGCTCTGCTGTATGCAAACAGTAGGCTACATATCCCTTGTAACTGATGCCAAAATACCAGCCCAAATTGCTAGGGAAACAATATGAAAATAAAAATATTTCAATATTTAAGTGCCTCCCAAAAAAATCTTTTAAGACCACATCAGATGCACAATGTGTACAAAACAACCCTATAAATAATTAATAACAAATAAATAAATACATTCAAAATAAAATTAAATTTCATTGTCATTCCAAATGGCTGTTACTAGCTTCACACATGTAAAAAAACAAAGTGTCCTATAGAAAAAATAATTTGTTACAGAATGGTGAACAGCAAAGTTTGGTGCCTTTATGGTCATACAAATGTAAAAATAAATAAATAGGAAAAACAGACGTATTTCATTTATTTTCCTTAGATATCAACCAATAGCGGAAAAAAAAGAGAATATAACAGTGACTTGAAAACGAAGGCCCATGTACCACAAAAGAGGCAAAAATTATTTAACTGTACGAAAAAAAACATTTTTTTACAGCTTTTTAATGTAAAAACGCAAAACGCAAAAATGTTCCTGGTCAGGAATGGGGGCGTAAATAGACCGGTTCTGAGCTGTTTAAGTGTATGCATTCCTCTTACGAATATGTCTTTGCTTGTCCTTGTTTAATACAATGTAGATGAGTCTTATAGCTGAGCTGCCTTTTCGAAGCATTATACAGAGAAAAGAACACGGCCACATCAGAATCCTATTATTGTGAACAGTAGAACAGGAACGCATGATTTAGTCTAGCAGGTGGCAAGGATTGTACTGTTAAAAGGTACTTGATTATAGGTCTATACAAGCAGAAAATTGCAGGCAAATGATACCGCTTGGAAATGCCAAGATCTAATTGAGATGTGTGATTATGCATTTCCCCCCCTCCGGCTGTCCACTCTTTAGGACCGATTCCTGAAGTTTTTTCTCAGTGTTGCTTGGGATTTTCACAAATTTGCTTTCATCAACATAACTGCAATTTATTGAATAAACCTATTTTCTCAGCTAAAGCTTTTCTGTGAATCCGACCTTTCATATTAGCTCCATGCAATATTTTTTTGCTCGTGGGGAGAAATGTGCGAAAATGATCTCTGCCGATTCTTTCTGCTCTTTTACGGGAATGACGCCATTATTTGTGATAATACTCTGAGCCATTTGCGGATTCTTTTGTGAGCATTAAAGGACCATTTTTAAGAAAACATTTCCTGAATCTGAGCTGCATTTACCATTGATGCTATTTGTAAGCCTGATATACAATAGTAGGGGGATGTAGACGCTCACGCCCTGACTTGTGGGCATGAGCTCGGGGGGTTTGTGGCCCCACTGTGCCACAAACCAGACTACCCTGGAAGGGGCATGACTATGACAGCTGCCTGGGTTTTCACTGGAGCCTCTGATGGTGAGGTCTGGCTTGTGCAGCAGGCAGCTGCCAGGTCCTACTCCAGGGTGGTGTCTGGCTGTGGCTGCTGATCCCACTTGGAGAACAGGAACACTAGGACAGGTGCGGGCATCAGGCAGGACTGGCAGAAGAGCATGGATGAAACTCAAATGAGTAGGCTGGCACGGCTGAGACACAGGGCTAGCAGAGATACGGCAGAAAACACAGGGCTGGCAGGCACGGCAGAGAACACAGGGCTGGCAGGCACGGCAGAGAACACAGGGCTGGCAGGCATGGCAAAGAACACAGGGCTGGCAGGCACGGTAGAGAACACAGGGCTGGCAGGCACGGTAGAGAACACAGGGCTGGCAGGCACAGCAGAGAACAGGGTTGGCTGGCACGGCAAAGACACAGGGATGGCAGGAATGGCAAAGACACAGGGCTGGCAGGAATGGCAAAGACACAGGACTGGCAGGAACGGCAGGAACACAGGACTGGTTGGTGTGGTGTATGAAGGAACAGGTAGGGACCTGTTCACACAGGAGGTGCAGGTATGGATATGTAGTATGAAGAAACAGGTAGGGACCTGTTCACACAGGAGGTGAAGGTAAGAAAACAAGCAGAAAGGAATGAAGTATGAAGGAACAGGTTGGGACTTGTTCATACAGGAGATGCAGGTACGGAAACAAGCCAGAAGGAAAGGCGAATGAAGGAACACGTTGGGACCTGTTCACACAGGAGATGCAGGGATGGAAACAAGCCAGAAGGAAAGGAGAATGAAGGAACAGGTTGGGACCTGTTCACACAGGAGATGCAGGTACGGAAACAAGCCAGTAGGAAAGGAGAATGAAGGAACAGGTTGGGACCTGTTCACACAGGAAGAGAAGTGCAAGGCTGCAGATAGGAGCGGAAGAGCAGCAAGAGATAGTGTAGCAACAAAAGCTAAGCAGAGAACCACAAGAAATGCGGAGAGGAGCTGCAGCAAGAGATTTCTGCAGAAGCTAAGCAGAGCGGAGCCACAAGGAATGTAGAGAGGAGCTGCAGGAAGAGGTTTCTGCAGCAGCAAAACAGAGCAGAACCACAAGGAATGGGGAGAGGAGCTGCAGCAAGAGAATACTGCAGCAGCAGAAGCTAAGCAGAGTAGAACGGAGCAGAACCTCAGTAGTGCAGATCAGAGGTAAAGCCACAAAGGTACAGAGCAGGCAGAGCCACAAGAGTGTGGAGCATAAGCAGACTGAGAACACAAGGACAGACACTACAGGGAAGGAAGCCACAGACAAGGAGACCAAGATAAGACTAAGTTCAGACAAGGAAAAGGAACACGACAAGTACTAAGACACAAGGACCAGAATATTCTGCCTCCTTGAGGGCAGACAACAAGATCAAGGCAAGAACACTGAGAAAAGCCTCTAGAGAGGGAGTAACACGGAGCAAGGCCTGGTAAACTCAGAAGCTAAACACAAACTGAGCTAACACATTGCACAGGCCCAGTCCACTGGGTGGAGCTGCACTAAATACTGGAGGCCTCTTGCTAACTGGTCAGGAACAGATTAGACAGGTGCACCTGATTCCTATAAGAACCAGAGCGTTCAGGCACTGCCCCCCTATGCACAAAGCCAGGAAGCATGCAGAGAACAGAGGGACAGAATATGGAGCTGGCAAGAAACAGAAACCACGTCATGGCCTGGAGCAGTGGGTAAGATAGTGTGAGAGATGAGAGGCGATGCTATGATGCCAGCAGAGTTGTTACAGTAGGCCTACATATTGACCATTGAGATAAATGGCCAACCACGTAATGCTTGGATAGGTGGTCTGATAGAGTCACATCTTCTCCGTTCTCGCAGAAAAGGAATGTGAGAATGTGTGACTAGTATTTCCATAAGAACTGGAATTATGTACCTGAGAAAAACCTCTGCAAAATATATTTCAGTATAAATAATCACCTATCAACTGGATAAATGATAATTAATAAATCAATGTGAGTCCGACAGCAGTAACCCCCATGAATTGACAGAACAGAAGACCATGGTTAGGAGGAGCTGAATGACCATGATCCTGGTAGGTCCATTTGGCACTGGTAAAGATAGCTGAGAGCTCCATTCAACTTCTTCTGACCACAGTGTAGGGAAAAAATGGGAGACAAATGTTTTCCATTCTCGTGATCGACGGAGGCTCAGTAGTTATTTCCACAGCAGTGTAACAATTACATAGAGGAGCAGTCCCAACTTAGCAGGTGAACACTTATCTGTAGGATAGCTCACCACTTGCTGATTTCTATGGGTCCAACCCCTGGAACCTACACTGATCCAAGAGTGAGATGTGCAGTCAAGCCTTGTTCTCCAAATTTGCTCAGGATCCAGCAATGGAACATCTAGTGAACAGCAAGTCCAATGGATAGGCAATATTTCCTAAGTTGGGAAAACCCTTTCAAGGCTTTGGTTATATTTATGTGTCACAGGAGAATTGTTAGATCTGTAGGCAATGTCAGTGTTTCTCTGTAAGAACCATAGACAACCACAGGACTGTTACGAAAAATTAGAGATGATCATCCTGAATAGAAAACACTGGATCACGTATTCTGGATCGATATTGGCCTGTTGTCAGTCAGTCTGAATAAAATTAATAATCATTTTTGGAGGAGTTTATTTTAATGTATCATATGTCTCACCAACACACCATTTTTTAATTTATACCAAGAGAGATAATCCAGTACCGAAATCCTTGGATGCTCTATTGCGATATATTGAAATGGTAGGAACACATCAAATAAGAGAAAAACACATAATATGATAATGAATATTCAGTTTCTTGAGATTATAAATCCACCAGGATTCTTTATTCAATACTGTTTGCCTATAATTTCCCCATCTGACAGACTTAAATATCCTTTCAAATCCAATTACAGTAAAACCACATATTGAATATCATCTGACTCATGAGTTGACTATCTGCCATTCGTATTTGTTAAGTTTGTTGCATTCTATTGGCAGAGAATGAGTTTCGTTTTTAGCATTTTCTGCATGTATTTTTACATTTTTGTGAAATTTCATTTGAGTACAAATATGGTTAAAGAGTTATCTCCCCCGAAAACCACACGGCTAAAATATATTTCAAAGTTTCGCACAAATATAATTCTTTGATGCGCCTAAAAAATCACAGACAAAGCTGAATGCAGATGAACCATTGAAGAGGCAACAAAACTCTACACAACTATGAATAATTGTCAATTATTAAAAAAAAACTGCACATTTCACATTCCTCAATATCGCTACTCTGTATTGCTGACTTGCTTTTAGAGATGCATTTTCAATAGTCATAAAAGTCATAATAGAGTTCCCATGTATGCCAATCTTAGAGCATAGAAACTTGGAGATGAAAGTGGATAAGAAACCCATGCTGCTGACAATCCAAAATACAATAGGAGACCAGATGCGGTTTTATTTCTCAACGTGTTTCGAGGAGATCATACCTCATCAGGACAAACCACAATGATAGGGTCATCTTAGAGCATGTGCGGGACACTTTTCCCCTAATCCCAAAAGTTGTAAAATTTTCTAAAAAAAATTGCAACTTTTGAAAGCTTTTTATGCCAGAATTTTGGAGAAAAAGCTTTAATGATTTGGGCCCTAGGTCATTTTGAAGGCGAGTTTTGGGTTATTGGTCTATGCAGATTGGTGGACTTCTTACTATATGATAGTTATTTGTATGTGTATCCCTTCAAACTACATAATTACAAAAAAAGGACATAAACACCATTACATCTCTTCACCATACCTAAATGGAACCTGTCAAGGTGGCAGCTTCCTTCTGGTTTCCCCTCGCCAAGCCTAGCTTGATAGACATTGGGTGCTTTTAGCTGTGTGTTTTGGGTCATTATCCTGTTGCAAAACCCATGAACTGCGACTGAGACCAAGATTCCTGACACTGGGCAGCACATTTCTCTCTAGAATCCCATGAGAGTCTTGAGATTTCATTGTACCCTGCACAGATTCGAGACAGGGTGTGCCAGATGCAGCAAAAGAGCCCCAAAACATAATAGAGCCTCCTCCATCTTCCACAGTAGGGACAGTGTTCTTTTGTTCATTTTTCCATCTGTGAACATAGAGCTGATGTGCCTTGCCAAAAAGTTGAATTTTTGTCTCATCTGTCCATAGGACATTCTCCCAGAAGCTTTGTGGCTTGTCATCATGTAGTTTGGTAAGCTCCAGTCTGGCTTTTTTATGATTTTTTTTCAACAATGGTGTTCTCCTTGGTCGTCTCCCATGAAGTCCACTTTGACTAATAGCGCAATCTGACACTGATGTTCCTTGAGCTTGAAGTTCACCTTTAATCTGTTTAGTAGTTTTTCTGGGCTCTTTTGTTACCATTCGTATTATCTGTTTCTTTGATTTGTCTTCAAGTTTCCTCCTGCGGCCACGTCCAGGGAGGTTGGCTACAGTCCCATGGATCTTACATTTCTTTATAATATGTGCAACTGTAATCACAGGAACATCAAGCTGCTTGGAGATGGTCTTATCACCTTTACCTTTAACATGTTAGTTTACAATTTTCTTTCTAATCTCCTGAGACAACTCTTTCCTTCGCTTCCTCTGGTTCATGTTGAGTGTGATACCCACCATGTCACCAAACAGCACAGTGAGTATCTGTAGCCCTATATACTGGCCACTCACTGATTCCAAGATTATAGACACCTGTGATGCCAGTTAGTGGACACAACATGATTTAACATGTCCCTTTTGTCACAATATTTTCAAGGGAACCACCATTTCTGTCCAGGCCTATTTCATGCGTTTTATTACTTTTTAATTCTGTGGAAGCATGGTTGAAAAGCAATGTCTGACTTTCATTAGTTCATTTTCATAGATTCTTTATTCATTATTACTTTTGTCATATTCATGTTATTTCTGTGATCATTTTGGGTTTTAAACGAGGGGTACCAACATTTTTGTCCACGTCTGTACTAGTGACACTATAAAGAGGTTTGCACAAGTGTGGTCAGTCAATTGGAATTTTTAAATGCATGGTAAGGAGGTCACATCGCCAGAGGACCTGGGCGATAGTCAAGATAGAAGAAAAAAATTATATGCAAGAGGGTAGCCAGAGAGAGGAGGGGGCTTGAGACTCTGACGGAAGTAGAGCAAAAGAGCTAAAAGAGGCTATCCACAGGCATATCTACCTGATAGGCTGAAAAGAAGCTCCTACAAGATGACATGATAATCAGTATGTCCAAAGTACACGGGTGTGGGGAAGAGCTTTGTGATAGATGATTGCTGTTTAACACTTGCTTGGTCTACTTATACACCAGTGGAGCTCTATATGGCTGTTGTTCTATACACACATTATTCAGGGGTGTAGGATGATTACCATGTTATATACTGTACATGTTTTTAATATTTCATTTTTTTGCATGTCCGAATTTTCCAATTAAGTTATATGTTTCATATAGACTCTCCCTATTACACTGTATCAGGAGTGCACACCGTTTTTTTGTTTGGTCTTTTTCTTCCAAGTCTAAGTTGCCCCTCCATGCAAGATGTGGCACCCTGATATGTAACCATAAGACCAGGTTCACATTGTGTCTATTGCGTCTAATGGGCATGCTCTAGCGATGTGCCGTCATTGAGTGACGGACCCTGGGACGCGGGCTGCAGCGTTTCCGGGTCCGTCAGTGCTAGCGCAGATAGAGCATCTGCTAGCTCTATCTGCTCTTGCGCTATATCAAATCGGCACTTGCGTTAACAGCAGCCCGTTAACGCATGTGTTGGACGGGCTGCTGTTAACGCAATGTGAACCTGGCCTAACTAATTTCCTTGTTATTGGAGATGCACGCTACCCTCTCTATCAAGTTCATCAAGCCAAGATGGGCAGAGAGAACGTGTCTCAGTCTAGAAGTATCCTTATCAGACCCTTTGGGATATTTTTACTAGGTGTTATATTTTTATATACGGTATGTGGATTCATTTATCCTCCTGCTGTAAAATTTCAGAAACCATCAAACTCAAATTTTGCACTGCTCGCTAATCTCTCTGCTTCATGTATTTCTTGAGGGCTGAATCGCTATGCATAAAGATAATTAGCAGAGATGAGAGAACCTTTAAAAAAATTATTTTCCATTGATTTTCTAGGAGGCAAATCAGCCCAATTCACTGCAAATCCAAAACCTGGGGAATCGATTCTTCCATGTTATATAGATGAATGAATATTTAAAAATCCTCATTTCCATTGATTATCCAACATGCAAATCACAGCAATCTCCTGCATACTTCAACCCTGGGGAGTCGACTCTGCCATCTCTAATGATCTTTTAAGCAAGTTTATTCTATTTTTCAATTCTAATATGCAATAAAATCCTAAACTTGTCCTGTACCATATACATAAAAATAAATGTATAAGTCAAGCTAAGAGCTCAAGGACATGACACTTGTTGAGTTTGTACAGAACCATAACACAGAGAGGTGCATGAGTTTTCATCCGGACCTCTATAGTCCACCAGTTTTATTAAAAATAAAATGTGTCATGTCCCCTTACATGTTGTGTGAGCAAACGCAAGCTCGTATTGGCCCACAGGGGAACAGGAGAATCACCCAGTAGACCTTTGTGCGGTAGCGGGTCACCGGGCTCCTTATATGAGCAGCGTTTGGCTACATACAGTTGATTACCCATGTAAAGTCAAAGGCAGCATCTCATCAATCATTTAACAAACTACCAGCTTAAAAGTATATAGAATAGTAAATTTGTGAATGAGGGTAACGTACTATTTGCATGCAGATGAACAAATAAGAAGAAGCAAAAAAAAATACATTAAAAATATCTTTATAAGGTAGATATTAAAAAAGGGCACTACATAGAATACATATTGATATAGAACACATCAAAGACAAGGTAGATTTCTCCAAGAGAAAATATAAATGGTAAAAGAAAAAAAGATGTTTAGCGGGCAGGGGAAAAATAGGAAATACAGTCCTTAAATGGCCGTAAATTATCCCTACCTTGCCGCGGAAGTTGGAACACTAAATATAACTATGTGGCGCCTCCACTCACATAATCTCTACTTATACAGACATAGTACATAAACAGATGTGCTAGATGAACAGTGGGGCCCTAGAGTCAATGTTACTGCTGGGCACTTGTCACTCCAGTCCAAAACTAAATGGAAATAGTCCTGTCACGCCGGTCTCTCTGTATCTGGTTTTCGGCATGACAATGCATGTCTTTGCTTTAACCCTTTGCTCCTTTCCCCCTAATTGAGCTGGGATACTATGGACTGTTACCTGTATGGAGCCTGCTTAGTTCCCTGCTCTGCTGCGTAGCTGTACATGGGTGGTTAGGTCTTTGCTCTGCTTCATGACCATCCACATGTGTGGTCCCTGGTTGCCGCTGTGGAAGCTGTCAGTGGGTTGCAAGGTGATTTGCAGCTGGTGCATGACTTTTCACATGTGTCTGGGCATGCAGCCACTGCCAGGTGCCTTGAGCCTCAGTTCCTGAACTGATTGTGCTGTAATGGTTTGTGTTTGTGCTAAGCGTGTGCACGGCCACACCTCCTCTGCTTTTATCAGGGGTAGTGTGTGTACTTGAAATGCTATCCCCAGCCAATTGCTGAGGGCAGGTCCTATATATAGTTTCCCTGCCCTATGGGTGGGGCCTGAGCTACTCACAAAGTTCCTGAACTTTGCTATGTGTGTTTTGTGTTCCTGCACCTCTCCTGTCTATGTTTTATTACCATCTGTCCTGGAGGCGGTATATCCAGGCCTGAATCCTTGATCCTGTATGGATCACCCCCAGACACAGGGCCACGCGTTCTCGGTACCGGGCCTCTCTGGTTCGGTGCTGAGGCTGTCACGGTGGCTAGACCTGGTCCACGACCCTGCTAAGGGGCATCCAATAAAGGTGGTACAGTCTGTCAGGGGTTCGTGACGCCACCTGTGGTGTTCGGTCAGGGCGACCGACGCTGCTGTGGGGTCCGCTGGGGTGATGGAATGGCAGCTGGATGGTATAACTTCCCACATTCCCACAGGTGAAGTATGTCCCCAGGGCTTCCCAGTAAGGTGGATAGTGATGGTGTGAGGTGCAGGCAATAACGAGGACACAGGGTTGCAGTCTCTTTACCTCTTTACTGTAGACTTCAGGATTCTCAATCCAGAGCACGCTTAACAGGGCTATCTGAGACCGGCCGGTCTGATGGGCACATCCAGAGTTTCCTTCGCAGATGGAAATCGTTGCCTACCACTAGCGCCTGTGTGTTGTAGTCCTACCCTGCTGAGCATTCGGAATAGTCCTCACAACTGCTGTTCTCATTCATTCGTTCTCTACAGCTCTCTCGTTCTTTGGTTCCAGATGTTACTAGTTTCTAACGTCCCCCAGGTATGTTATGGCTAGGACGCCACCCGTATGACGGGAAGTCTCGGAGCTCTTCCGGGACCCTAGAGACGCCCCTCTCCACGCGTTGCCCCCTATGTCTTCGTAGGTGTAGTAAGGTAGACAGCCAACCTATAATTAACTGTCCGGCGGAGTTTGAAGTAAGACCTGAAGTCAGTTACTCCTGCGGTGTTCCGGCCACCAACTACGCGCCTCAGTAAGATGTTGCCTCTGTCTCTCGGCACAACTCCTACTGGCTCTCCTTTGTGCTTGATCTCATTTACACTGTTCCACAATATCCTTCCCTTCGTGTCTCTCTCCTGGATACTGCCACAGGGTGTGCAGGCGCGGTTCCGTTACGTTCTGTTCTGTTCGCTAGGCACCCGCCAGGTTCCCACGCCTGACAGGGACCCCCCTGTGCCTTCTTCCTGCAACACCCCCTGCCACGGGATGTTGACTGAATCCAACCCAGTCAGCTTCTGACTAACTTCCTCCCCAGCGCCTAGTTTTACCAATGTGAGGAGTGGCCCAATAAATAAAGCCTTTTTCTCCCCCTAGTGGCCGGAGTGTGAAGTGTAATGTGTTTTGGTGATACCTGGTCAGGAGAACTCCTTAGTGCCATCAGAAGTACTGCCAGTCCCCTTAGCGGCAGAGTGCCATACTGCAATGACCAGGTCTCTGGGGCGCTGCACTGTACCTGACCCTGTCTGAACTGTGTCTGCTGTGTTATATTCCTGGAATCCGACTGCATCTGGAGCCTCGCACCCAGTGACTTTGAGTCTCTTGTAAACAGTGTTTCTGCTGAGCATTTACTACTCTGTGCTCTCGCTACCATGTGGTGCTAGCTCCTGGCAGGCCCAGCAATCCTGCAGTTCAAACACCATCCCACTTGAGTTCCTTCCTATGTCCGATGTCTGGAGCCTGATGACTGCAGTCTGGAACCTGATGACCGCTGCCTGGAGCTTGGAGCCTGATGACTGTGGTGGTGCCTGTAGGTCGTTTCGGCTGTCTGACCCTGTGTCCAGATATCCAGATGTCCTGTCTGTACCCTGATGTCATGCCTGTGTCCTGATGACCTCATGTACCCTGATGTCCTGACATCCTCGTGCACCCTTATGTTTTGCCTGCATCCTGATGACCTTGTGTACCCTGATGTCCTGCCTGTGTCCTGATTAGAGTTGAGCGACCTTGACCTTTTTAGAGTCGAGCCGGGTTTCGCGAAACCCGACTATCTCAAAAGTCGGGTCGAGTGAAATCGGCCGATTATGGCGAAAAGTCGGGATCGACCGAAACACGAAACCCAATGCAAGTCAATGGGGCAGCATAGTCGGCAGTGAGTGGGGGCCAGGAAAACACCTAGAGTGCCCATTTTAATGTCAAAACCATCCATTCTTCTTAATGAAGCTTGTCAAGCGTAATTTACCTTATAATAATTGGAAGGCATTTGAAATTGGGGGTCATTTGGCTAAAGTTGTGTGGGGTAGGGCTGGTTCAAGTAATTAGTGGGCCCAGGAAATCTGGACCACGTCACGGCAGTGGAGCAGGGAGAGGTAAGTATTTCAACTTTGCAAGTGCTGTGATCCTGAGCAAGCAGGGGGGGCCCACTTGTTGGCATTGGCACTGGCACAGGGCCCCTCAAAGTACAGCGGTGTGTTTGCACGGCGGGGGCGCCTCCCACCGGCAGCAACACTTTTGCGTACTATGAGAGGCCCTGTGCCAGTGACGTCGCCAACTAGTATTCCTCCCCCCACCTGATGAAGGAACCTGCACTTTCATCTGCACCTTCCTCTTTGTCCCCGTGTAAGGTGGTATGGTATGCGGGAAGAGCAACCTGACTTTCAGCAGGGTCACAATGTTGTTGTGTAGCATGCACGGGGAATGTTGCATTATGGGTCAATGTACCAGCAGACTCATCTATCACTGGCTGGGCAATGGGCACGATGAAGTGGAAACACAGATATAGGCCCAAAGAATAAAGTGGGCTAAATGCAGTTCAAAATTGGTAACACAGGAATAACCAGGGGGCATTGCAGTGGAGGACAACTGGAATGAGAGGCTGACACAGAGAGTAGGGCCAAATCAGTAAGTAGTCGAAATGCAGTTCAAAATTGGCAACCGTAGTAAACAGGCGGCACAGCTTTGTTCAGTGGAGGAGAACAGCAAGGAGTGGCAGACACCGATAGTAGGCCCCAACCCAACTAGTAGGCCAAATGCAGTCTAACATTAACAACTACTTAACGAGAGCCTGAAAATGGAATTTCAGGACAGGAAACCAGGAGAACAGCAAGGAGTGGCAGACACCGATAGTAGGCCCCAAACCAACTAGTACGCCAAATGCAGTTGTTCCATTTAACCACAATTTAATGAGAGCCTGAAGATAGAAGCTCAGGAAAGGCAACCTGGGGAACACCTTGGAGTGTAACACACAATCTCTCTCCACCCCATACCCATTTTGTAGGCCTAATGCAGTGTACTTTTCTACAACTACTAAACGAGAGTCGGAAGACCGAAGCAATGGCAAAGAAACCTGGGGAACACCTTGGAGTGTAACACACCATCTCTCTCCACCCCATACCCAATTTGTAGGCCTAATGCAGTGTAGTTTCCAAGAACTACTAAACGAGAGCCGGAAGATCGAAGCTCAGGAAAGGCAACCTGGGGAACACCTTGGAGTGTAACACACCCTCTCTCTACACCCCATACCCAATTTGAAGGCCTAATGCAGTGTAGTTTCCAAGAACTACTAAACGAGAGCCGGAAGATCGAAGCTCAGGAAAGGCAACCTGGGGAACACCTTGGAGTGTAACACACCCTCTCTCTACACCCCATACCCAATTTGAAGGCCTAATGCAGCGTAGTTTCCAACAACTACTAAACGAGAGCCGGAAGATCGAAGCTCAGGAAAGGCAACCTGGGGAACACCTTGGAGTGTAACAAACCCTCTCTCTACACCCCATACCCAATTTGTAGGCCTAATGCAGCGTAGTTTCCGACAACTACTAAACGAGAGCATGAAGATCGAAGCTCAGGAAAGGCAACCTGGGGAACACCTTGGAGTGTAACACACCCTCTCTCTACACCCCATACCCAATTTGAAGGCCTAATGCAGTGTAGTTTCCAAGAACTACTAAACGAGAGCCGGAAGATCGAAGCTCAGGAAAGGCAACCTGGGGAACACCTTGGAGTGGAACACACCCTCTCTCTACACCCCATACCCAATTTGAAGGCCTAATGCAGCGTAGTTTCCAACAACTACTAAACGAGAGCCGGAAGATCGAAGCTCAGGAAAGGCAACCTGGGGAACACCTTGGAGTGTAACACACCCTCTCTCTACACCCCATACCCAATTTGAAGGCCTAATGCAGTGTAGTTTCCAAGAACTACTAAACGAGAGCCGGAAGATCGAAGCTCAGGAAAGACAACCTGGGGAACACCTTGAAGTGTAACACAACGTCTCTCTACACCACGGAAGGGCTGATTCTTAGGAAGGAAGGCTGTTGGAAATAAGCATTGCGCGTCCGAGGGTGATTATATTCTTATTAGGTATATACTCACCCTCGGACGCGCCCTGCTTCTTTATTTGGAATGAATGTTTATTTGCAATGTGGTGTTGACTTTCTCTATTATTTTGGTAATTAATGATTTTATTATTTTCATTGTTTTGCATCTTCTCGGCAATAATATAAAGAAGACGCGACAGGACAACACTCGGTGGATGCCATATCTGTGTTTTCAATTTAAAAAACCTTTCAGTTAAATACTTGCAGGATAAAGTAATTGTAGCTGGTGGCCATTTTTAGTACTGTACCAGATTTTAGTTGTGTGTTTGTTTTTAATGTTAAAATGTCTGCATTTGATATCTCACCAGTATTTTCTTTTTTATAAGCAAAATACTTTTTTTTTTATTTTATGATGTTGGTTCAAGGGGTACACGGGCAGCAGTAGACAGGTCAGTGGAGGCCTAGTGGAAGGAGGGACCGCAGACAGGCTTCGAAGGCCTAACATAATAAAATGGGCTGGCTGTAGGCAATTTAAAATTGGTTCCAGGGGAACACGGGCAGCAGTAGACAGGTCAGTGGAGGCCTAGTGGAAGGAGGGACCGCAGACAGGCTTCGAAGGCCTAACATAATAAAATGGGCTGGCTGTAGGCAATTTAAAATTGGTTCCAGGGGAACACGGGCAGCAGTAGACAGGTCAGTGGAGGCCTAGTGGAAGGAGGGACCGCAGACAGGCTTCGAAGGCCTAACATAATAAATTGGGCTGCCTGTAGGCAATTTAAAATTGGTTCCAGGGGAACACGGGCAGCAGTAGACAGGTAAGTGGAGGCCTAGTGGAAGGAGGGACCGCAGACAGGCTTCGAAGGCCTAACGTAATAAAATGGGCTGGCTGTAGGCAATTTACAATTGGTTCCATGGGAACACAGGCAGCAGTAGACAGGTCAGTGGAGGCCTAGTGGAAGGAGTGACGGCAGACAGGCATCAAAGGCCTAACATCATAACATTGGGCTGTTGGCAATTTAAAATTGGTTCCAGGGGTACACGGGCAACAGTGGTCTGGTCAGTGGAAGTCTAGTGGAAGGAGTGACGGCAGACAGGCATCAAAGGCCTAACATAATAACATTTGGCTGTTGGCAATTTAAAATTGGTTCCAGGGGTACACGGGCAACAGTGGTCTGGTCAGTGGAAGTATAGTGGAAGGAGTGACGGCAGACAGGCTAAGAAGGCCTAACATAACAAAATTGGGCTGGCTGTAGGCAAGTTTAAATTGGTTCCAGGGGAACACGGCCAGCAGTGGCCTGGTCAGTGTAGTAGTTGTAGAAAGAACGGACCGCAGACAGGCTTCGAAGGCCTAACATAACAAAAATGTCAAAACAATGGTATTGTCAGTGCCAGGCATTGAAGGATGTCAGCGCATAGACTAAACATTGGTGAAGCTGTGAGAGATAATTTTGCTAGTGGTAGAGCACTGTTTGAGCTGGGGGGGGGAACTGTCTTGTGGCCGGCGGTACAGGCCCAGGGCCCCTCATATTACAATGGTGTGTCTGACGTTGGGTGCGCACCACCACCGCCAGAGACACTTTATTGTACTATGAGGGACCCAGTGGCAGTGCCGTCGACCAAAAACGGGCACACCCACCTCTTCAGACAAACAGCACTCTCACGGGTGCTGGCGCAAAGTGGCGATACCACGGCCCCGTGTGGGGAGTTTGGCCATTTTGTTAGGAGTAAACATGTCATATGCTGGACAATCAGGTGCAGAAAATTACGAGATTGGAAAAGTCATTCAGAAGAGTCCACAGGCAAGACCTTTTCATAGGAAAGCTAGGTGTCAGCCGGGCAAGGTGGGGCAAAAGATTTCGAAATCCAGTTGTGGTTCATTTTAATGAAGGTTAGATCATCTACATTTTGGGTAGCCAGACGAGTCCTTTTTTCTGTTAGTATTGAACCTGCAGCACTGAATACTCTTTCTGATAGGACACTAGCTGCCGGGCAAACAAGCTCCTGCAATGCATATTCTGCCAATTCTGGCCAGGTGTCTAATTTGGATGCCCAGTAATCAAATGGGAATGACGGTTGAGGGAGAACGTCGATAAGGGATGAAAAATAGTTTGTAACCATACTGGACCAATTTTGAATCCTGTCACTTTGAATTGATGCTGCAGTACCTGTCCTGTCTGCGGTCATAGCAAAATCACTCCACAACCTGGTCAGAAAACCCCTCTGGCCAACGCCACTTCTGATTTCTGCCCCTCTAACACCTCTGGTCTGCTGGTCCCTGGAGCTCGTGTGAGAACGATCACGGGCGCTGTGTGCAGGGAATGCCAGAAGCAAACGGTCAACAAGAGTTGATTGTTTTGTTGCTAATATTAGTTCCAAGTTCTCATGTGGCATAATATTTTGCAATTTGCCTTTATAGCGAGGATCAAGGAGGCAGGCCAACCAGTAATCGTCATCGTTCATCATTTTTGTAATGCGTGTGTCCCTTTTGAGGATACGCAAGGCATAATCCGCCATGTGGGCCAAAGTTCCAGTTGTCAAATCTGCGGTTGTGCTTGGTTGAGGGGCAGTTGCAGGCAAATCTACGTCACTTGTGTCCCTCAAAAAACCAGAACCCGCCCTTGCCACGCCACCAATTTCCAATGACCCCGGGAAAGCTTCCTCATTAAAAATATACTCATCCCCATCATCCTCCTCATCCTCCACCTCCTCTTCGCCCGCTACCTAGTCCTGTACACTGCCCTGACCAGACAATGGCTGACTGTCATCAAGGCTTTCCTCTTCATCTGGTGCAGACGCCTGATCCTTTATGTGCGTCAAACTTTGCATCAGCAGACACATTAGGGGGATGCTCATGCTTATTATGGCGTTGTCTGCACTAACCAGCCGTGTGCATTCCTCAAAACACTGAAGGACTTGACACATGTCTTGAATCTTCGACCACTGCACACCTGACAACTCCATGTCTGCCATCCTACTGCCTGCCCGTGTATGTGTATCCTCCCACAAAAACATAACAGCCCACCTCTGTTCGCACAGTCTCTGAAGCATGTGCAGTGTTGAGTTCCACCTTGTAACAATGTCTATGATTAGGCGATGCTGGGGAAGGTTCAAAGAACGCTGATAGGTCTGCATACGGCTGGAGTGTACAGGCGAACGGCGGATATGTGCGCAAAGTCCACGCACTTTGAGGAGCAGGTCGGATAACCCCGGATAACTTTTCAGGAAGCACTGCACCACCAGGTTTAAGGTGTGAGCCAGGCAAGGAATGTGTTTCAGTTGGGAAAGGGAGATGGCAGCCATGAAATTCCTTCCGTTATCACTCACTACCTTGCCTGCCTCAAGATCTACAGTGCCCAGCCACGACTGCGTTTCTTGCTGCAAGAACTCGGACAGAACTTCCGCGGTGTGTCTGTTGTCGCCCAAACTTCAGTATGATTTAGCTACCCCTTTACAGGTGGGTGAGACCACAACGAAAATCAGCCACAATGTTACACACTCTGTTGTTGTTGGCAACAAATGAGGTGGCACACACGCAGGACTGTCACTGAAGCGCAAATGTAAATATTTATCTCCCAATGATTTGTGTTTGTTTTTTTTAAAAGGGAGACTTCAGAAAAAAAAAAATTAAAAAAAAATTATTTTTTACAGAAGAATTTATAAAACAAATAAAATGAAATGATTGTTTCAGGGAGAATTTAGGAAAAAAAAAAAAAAAGGCTTTGTAGGGCCCACAATTGGGGAGAGAGAGAGAGATGGCACACCCAGGAGTCAAGACTGGCACACAAGCAGAAGGGGCAATATGAATCTCCCACAGATTTTTTTTTTTTTTTCAGGGAGACTTGAGAGAAAAAAAAATACAAAAAAAATGATTTTTTTCAGGAATAATTTAGAAACCAAAGAAAATAAAATGATTGTTTCAGGGAGAATTTAGAAAACAAATAAAACAAAAAATAGGCTTTCTAGGGCCCACTGAGTGACAGATGACGCACACAGGAGTCAGGAGTGGCACACAAGCCCAGAGGCCAATATTAATCTCCCACTGATTGATTTAGTGATTTTTTTTGGTAGATTTTGGAACCCAAATCAAGCAAAAAAATTAATAGGCTTTCTATGGCCCACAATTGGGGAGAGAGAGAGAGATGGCACACCCAGGAGTCAAGACTGGCACACAAGCAGAAGGGGCAATATGAATCTCCCACAGATTTTTTTTTTTTTTTTTTTTTTTTCAGGGAGATTTGAGAGAAAAAAAAATACAAAAAAAATGATTTTTTTCAGGAATAATTTAGAAACCAAAGAAAATAAAATGATTGTTTCAGGGAGAATTTAGAAAACAAATAAAACAAAAAATAGGCTTTCTAGGGCCCACTGAGTGACAGATGACGCACACAGGAGTCAGGAGTGGCACACAAGCCCAGAGGCCAATATTAATCTCCCACTGATTGATTTAGTTATTTTTTTTGGTAGATTTTGGAACCCAAATCAAGCAAAAAAATTAATAGGCTTTCTATGGCCCACAATTGGGGATAGAGAGAGAGATGGCACACCCAGGAGTCAAGACTGGCACACAAGCAGAAGGGGCAATATGAATCTCCCACAGATTTTTTTTTTTTTTTTTTTTTCAGGGAGACTTTAGAGAAAAAAAAATACAAAAAAAATGATTTTTTTCAGGAATAATTTAGAAACCAAAGAAAATAAAATGATTTTTTCAGGGAGAATTTAGAAAACAAATAAAACAAAAAATAGGCTTTCTAGGGCCCACTGAGTGACAGATGACGCACACAGGAGTCAGGAGTGGCAGACAAGCCCAGAGGCCAATATTAATCTCCCACTGATTGATTTAGTGATTATTTTTGGTAGATTTTGGAACCCAAATCAAGCAAAAAAATTAATAGGCTTTCTATGGCCCACAATTGGGGAGAGAGAGAGAGATGGCACACCCAGGAGTCAAGACTGGCACACAAGCAGATGGGGCAATATGAATCTCCCACAGATTTTTTTTTTTTTTTTCAGGGAGACTTTAGAGAAAAAAAAATACAAAAAAAATGATTTTTTTCAGGAATAATTTAGAAACCAAAGAAAATAAAATTATTTTTTCAGGGAGAATTTAGAAAACAAATAAAACAAAAAATAGGCTTTCTAGGGCCCACTGAGTGACAGATGACGCTCACAGGAGTCAGGAGTGGCACACAAGCCCAGAGGCCAATATTAATCTCCCACTGATTGATTTAGTGATTTTTTTTGGTAGATTTTGGAACCCAAACCAAGCAAAAAAATAAATAGGCTTTCTATGGCCCACTATTTGTGAGAGAGATGGCACGCTCAGGACTGGCACACAAGCCCAGAGGCCAATATTAATCTCCCATTTTTTTTTTTTCCAGGGAAAATTTATAAACCCAATAAAAAAAATAATAATAAATAGGCTTTCTATGGCCCACTATCTGAGAGAGAGAGATGGCACGCTTAGGACTGGCACACAAGCCCAAAGGCCAATATTAATCTCCCACTGATTGATTGATTGATTTTTTCAGGTAGAATTATGAACCCAAATCAACCAAAAAAATAAATAGGCTTTCTATGGCCCACTATTTGTGAGAGAGATGGCACGCTCAGGACTGGCACACAAGCCCAGAGGCCAATATTAATCTCCCACTTTTTTTTTTTTCCAGGGAAAATTTATAAACCCAATAAAATAATAAAAAAATAGGCTTTCTATGGCCCACTATCTGAGAGAGAGAGAGATGGCACGCTTAGGACTGGCACACAAGCCCAAAGGCCAATATTAATCTCCCACTGATTGATTTATTGATTTTTTCAGGTAGAATTTAGAACCCAAATCAAGCAAAAAAATTAATAGGCTTTCTATGGCCCACTGAGTGAGAGATGGCACACACAGGAGTAAGGAGTGGCACACAAGCCCTGAGGCCAATATTTTTCTCCCACTGATTGATGTTGTGATTTTTTCTGGTAGATTTTGGAACCCAAATCAAGCAAAAATTAAATAGGCTTTCTATGGCCCACTGAGTGAGAGATGACACAGACAGAGATGGCACTCTAGCAGAAATGTCAATCTTAATCTCCCACAAAAAAAAAAAAAAAAAAAAAAAAGGAACTGTCCTTCAATTACTATCTCCCTGCAGTAATCTCAGCCAGGTATGGCAGGCAGCAATAAGGAGTGGACTGATGCACAAATTAAATAAAAAGTGTGGACAAACAAACAAGATAGCTGTGCAGAAAGGAAGGAACAAGAGGATTTGTGCTTTGAAAAAAGCAGTTGGTTTGCACAGCGGCGTACACACAGCAATGCAGCTATCAGGGAGCCTTCTAGGGCAGCCCAATGAGCTACAGCGCTGAGGAAAAAAAAAAAAATGTAGCTTCCACTGTCCCTGCACACCGAAGGTGGTGTTGGGCAGTGGAAATCGCTACAGCACAAGCGGTTTGGTGGTTAATGGACCCTGCCTAACGCTATCCCTGCTTCTGACGAAGCGGCAGCAACCTCTCCCTAAGCTCAGATCAGCAGCAGTAACATGGCGGTCGGCGGGAACTCCCCTTTATAGCCCCTGTGACGCCGCAGACAGCAAGCCAATCACTGCAATGCCCTTCTCTAAGATGGTGGGGACCAGGACCTATGTCATCACGCTGCCCACACTCTGCGTTTACCTTCATTGGCTGAGAAATGGCGCTTTTCGCGTCATTGAAACGCGACTTTGGCGCGAAAGTCGCGTACCGCATGGCCGACCACGCACAGGGGTCGGATCGGGTTTCATGAAACTCGACTTCGCCAAAAGTCGGCGACTTTTGAAAATGTTCGACCCGTTTCGCTCAACCCTAGTCCTGATGTCTCGATGTCCCGCCTATGTGTGCCTCGGTGATCCATTGGTGCCTTGGGGTCCACTGGGTGGTACCCTTCTGGGAGTTGTGGAATCGGGAGCCTGGCATAGTCATGTTTGGTTTATGTACTGTGTGACTTTACTTTAGTAAACTTTACTTTCTCTATACCTGAAGTTGTGCAGTGTAATCAAGTCCTACGTGTCTCTTTTCTTGTCCACATGCTCAGCTGCCACAGAACCCCGGTCTTTGCCCTCCCCTAGTTCGGATAGGCCATCTGCAGTTAAAGGGTCCGTATTGCGTCCATGGTGGACGCACGCCCCACACCATCATGGGGCGTGTATGGGTTGGGCCGCATCAGCGGCTGCAACTTTCTGTGACAAGTCCCCCAAAAGCATCACTAATGTTTTATTCATATGAAAACAGGTAAATTACTCTATCACGGCAAACTATTTTAAAGGGGTTTTCCAGGCCTATGATATTATGTTCTACCTTTGGACATATCAGTTTTATAAGGGTTTGACACTCGGCATGCCCATCAATCAGTTGTGGGAACTCTAGTTCAGCTTACAGTAGATACGGAAAGTATTCAGACCCCTTTAAATTTTTCACACTTTGTTTCATTACAGCCCTTTGGTAAATTCAAAAAAGTTCTCTTTTTTCTCATTAATGTACACTCTGCACCCCATCTTGACTGAAAAAAACAGAAATGTAGAAATTTTTGCAAATTTATTAAAAAAGAAAAACTGAAATATCACATGGTCATAAGTATTCAGACCCTTTGCTCAGTATTAAGTAGAAGCACCCTTTTGATCTAGTACAGCCATGAGTCTTCTTGGGAATGATGCAACAAGTTTTTCACACCTGGATTTGGGGATCCTCTGCCATTCTCCTTCTCCAGATCTGTCAGGTTGGAAGGTGAACATTGGTAGACAGCCATTTTCAGGTCTCTCCAGAGATGCTCAATTGGGTTTAGGTCAGGGCTCTGGCTGGGCCAGTCAAGAGTGGTCACAGAGTTGTTCTGAAGTCACTCCTTTGTTATTTTAGCTCTGTTCTTATAGTCTTTGTCTTGTTGGAAGGTGAACCTTTGGCTACGTCTGAGGTCCAGAGCACTATAGAAGAGGTTTTCATCCAGGATATCTCTGTACATGGCCACATTCATATTTCCTTCAATGACAACCAGTCGACCTGTCCCTGCAGCTGAAAAACACCCCCCCAAAAGGTCTATCCTTATCTCATCAGACCAGAGAATCTTATTTCTCATAGTCTGGGAGTCCTTCATGTTGTTTTTTAGCAAACTCTATGCAAACTTTCATACGTCTTGCACTGAGGAGAGGCTTGTGTTGGGCCACTCTGCCATAAAAGGCCAACTTGTTGGGGGCTGCAGTGATAGTTGACTTTGTGGAACTTTCTGCCATCTCCCTACTGCATCTCTGGAGCTCAGCAACAGTGATCTTGGGGTTCTTCTTTACCTCTCTCACCAAGGCTCTTCTCCCATGATTCCTAAGCTGGCTGGACAGCCAGGTCTAGGAAGACTTCTGTTGGTCCCAAACTTCTTCCATTTAAGGATTATGGAGACCATTGTGCTCTTAGGCTGGGTTCACACTGCGTTGTGTGAAGCCGTTTAACGGACTACGTTACACTGCGGCATAACGCGGTGTAGCGTAGTCCGTTAACGCCGCCATTACAAGCAATGACTCCTGCAACGTTTCCGGGTCCGTCACTGCTAGCGCGCCGTTAGCGCAGATGGAGCTAGCAGAAGCTCCATCTGCGCTAGCGCTGTGCAAGCGCCGGCACTTGCGTTAGTGCAGTCTGTTTAACAGATATGTTGAACGGACTGCACTAACGTAGTGTGAATCTAGCCTTAGGAACCTTGAGTAATGCAGAAATTCTGTTGTAACCTTGGCCAGATCTGTGCCTTGCCACAATTTGTCTCTGAGCTCTTTGGCAGGTTCCTTTGACCTCATGATTCTCATTTGATCTTACATGCACTGAGAGATGTGAGGTCTTATATAGACAGGTATGTGCCTTTCCAAACCAGCCCTATCAGTTTAAATAAACACAGCTGGACTCAGATGAGTGAGTAGAACCTCTCAAGGAGGATCACAGGGAAATGGACAGCATGTGACTTAAATATGAGTGTCTGAGCAAAGGGTCTGAATACTTATGACCATGTGATATTTCAGTTTTTCTGTTTCAATGAATATGCAAACATTTCTACATTTCAGATATTTTTCAGTCAATATGGGGGATGCAGAGTATACACTAATGAGAAAAAAAATTTTTTTTGCTTTCTGGGACTTTTTCCAGAGAATTTGAATGATAAAACCAAAATGTTTTCTTCACTCATGGTTATTGAAGCTATTAATTGTCAAAATACTGTGTTTTCTCTTTTTAAAGCATAATGACAACACAAAACACCCAAACGACCCTGATCAAAAGTTCACATACCCCATTTCATAATAACATGCATTGCCCCCTCTAACATCAATGACACCTTGAAATCTTTTGTGGTAGTGGTGGATGAGGTTCTTTATTGTCTCAGATGGTAAAGCTGCCCACTCTTATTGGCAAAAAGCCTCCAGTTCCTTTAAATTCCTGGGCTGTCTAGCATGAACTACACACTTGAGATCTCCCCAAAGTGGCTCAATGGTATTGAGGTAAGGAGACTGAGATGGCCACTCCAGAACCTTCCCTTTGTTTTGCTATAACCATTGACAGGTCAACTTGGCCTTGGATTTTTGATCCTTGTTATGTTGGAACGTTCAGGTATGTCCCATGTGCAGCTTCCTGGCTGATGAGTGCAAATTTGACTGCAGTATTTGCTGATAACATGCTGCATTCATCTTTCCTTCAACTTTGACTAAGTTTCCTGTGCCTTTGTAGCTCACACATCCCCAAAACATAAGTGATCCACCTCTATGCTTTACAGTAGGAATGGTGTTCCTTTCATCCTAGGCCTTGTTGAACTCACACCAAATGTAATGTTTATGGTTGTGACCAAAAAGTTTAATTTTGGTCTCATCACTCCAAATTACCTTGTTCCAAAAGTTCTGAGGTTCGTCTCTATGCAGTTTTTGCGTATTGTAGACGAGATACTTTGCAGCATTTGCACAGTAATGGCTTTTTTCTGGTGACTCGACCATGCAGCCCATTTTTCTTCAAGCCACACCACTAGTTTTCAGAGAGTCCGGTGTTTCAGTTGATGTTATTTGTGGGTTTTTCTTTGCATCCTGAACAATTTTCCTGTCAGTTGTGGATGACATTTTTGCTAGTCTACCTGACCGTGGTTTTTTTTTACAAAGCCCCTGAATTTCCATTTGTTAATCACAGTTTGAACGCTGCTGACTTGCATTATCAATTCCTTGTATATCTTTTTGTATCCCTTCCATTTCATACAGTTCAACTACCTTTTCCCGTAGATCCGTTTGTTAGGTGTCGAGTTCCCGCCTCTGCACAGGGTGAATCTCGAACCATCTCTGCTGCGGTCTCCCATTCTTCTCCATCCGCAGTGGAGTCTGCTCAGCGGAGACGTCGGTCCCAGCGTCTTGCTCAGTCTCACTCTGTGCATAGGGTTACTGCTGCTTTTCCAGCTTCTGCCATTGAAGCCAGTGCTAGGCAGCAGCGAGCAGACGCTTCTGGGACTAAGTCCTACTTTGCACACACTGAGCATGCCCAGGGCAAGATCTCTCAGTGGAGATCTAGGGTCACATGCTCAGGTACTGCAGCGACTTCCATTGGTCCTTCTCATGGAAGGTCCTGTAGGTACTAGGACTAAGTTCTGCTTTGCACACTGAGCATGCCCAGGGCAAGATCTCTCAGTGGAGATCTAGGGTCCATGCTCAGGTACTGCAGCAATTCCATTGGTCCTTCTTTGAAAGGTCCTATACGTGCTGCAGTTATTTAAGGCTCGCATGGCCGCACGGCCATGCGCTAGTGTACATTTGTAAACGTGTGTGTGTTGTGAGTGAAAGTCGTTCTTTAAAAAACCCTCCCTATTGGATGACTGTTCGCGGAAGGTGTATGATTGCTGTCTAGCGCCCGACTTACCCAACAGCACGTTACATGCCATTACAGCGACTAGTTGCTGTGTCCTCCAGTGCGGCGCCGTGCGCTTTCACAGCACTTTCCTGACCCAATCCTGGGTGGTTAGTGGCGTCCGCCAGTGCGGCACCGCATGCACTCTCGTGCATTCGTTAGTTATTATTTTGGTTACGCTGACACCCTAGTTGCGGTGTCGACCGCAAGTAGTCTACACAGACTCTGATCCCAAGTCTTAGGACTGAGCTTGGAGACTCCTTGTATGTGCTCTTGTGTGCGGTACCGCGGCCCTGTGACTTAACAGGGTTCGCTTCCTTCACACAGGGTGAAGTTAACCCGTGTGTGTAGTCACATTGTACCGCCATATAGTCCGTCATTACTTGGCAGCCGGTTCCATCTCTGCACGGTGGACCCCGGGCTGCGAACGCACCTTATTCTACCTATCTTATTATTTGGTGCATTCCGCGAGCCCTAACACCGTTGACAATTCTTTTGCTTTCCCCATGACTCACAATCCAGAAATGTCAGTGGCTGGATGAAAGATGCAAGAGTCTGTCAGAATCCCAGAAACTCACTCGGCTTTTATGCACACACACTGATTACAAGCAAACAGATCACAAGTGAGGATGTTACCTTTAGTAGCCATTCAAACCCATTTGTGTCAACTTCTGTACATGTTATTGGGCCAAAATCACCAGGGTTTGTGAACTTTTGACCAGAGTCATTTGGATTTTTTGGGTTGTCATTATGATTTAACAAGAGAAAACAGTAGTTTGACAATGAATGGCTTCACCGAACCACTAACCATGAGTGGAGAAAAAGTTTTGGTGTCCCACAGCGATCAGGATGGTTTGGAGAGCAGGCACATCAGTGATGCGACCGCTCTCAACGCCAGCCGGAACACACTGTGCACAGCGTGAGAAGCTCTGCCTGTGACCGGCAGTAACCTTAATGATATCACCACTGGTCACACGTAGCTGTGTTTTCACGCTCAGCTCAGTGTGTTCTGCATGGTGTGGAGAGTCGCATGACTGATGTGACTGCACTCGAAACCATCCAGATCATCGTGGTACATGGGTATTAATTGACTATCGGCAGAAAGGTGAATATAACTTTGCTTGTTGTTTTTTTTCTGCGGTATTAATGGGTGTAAGAGGGTTGGGGAGTTTTTTTTTCCAAGTAAAGGTCTTTACTCCATGTGTGTCTTTATTAAAATTGACTATGGGGTTAGTAATGAGCGTATCTTATGTATCATTGATCATGTTCCTCATCACTATCTATCTCTATCATTGAACATCTTTAATACATACAACTCTTTTATTTCTATGTAGTATTTCATTTCATAAATGTTACACTGACAGCAAATTGACAGCACACGGACACACGGAGGTCACACGATTCACTAGGACGTGTGAAGGGGGCCTTATAAAGCACTTTTCATCTTTTTCATCTTTTCCTGTAGACACTTTTTCCCATAGGTTTATTCTGATATAACACTTGAGTTTTGTTCATTTGGTTGAGGCTACAATATGATAAAATCCGTTTTGTATTCTGTTGTGTTTTTTTTTTTATCCTTTGGAAGCTCAAAACTTTCTTTCTGAGGTGATATTTTAGCTTGGGAATGTTCCATGCACCAGGAATGCCCTCTAAATCTTACAGGGAAGCACAGCAAAATGGGGCAAAAGCTATTGATGATGGATGAAGCTCATTTATGTTCTCTGAATCCCTTCTCTCCTGTCTTCATCTTCTACTTTTCAAATTCACCAAATCCAGCATTAAACTTTTCCATTCAGAGAAATAAAACTAAATAATCATCTAAGCCCTTTTCGACACGTAGAAACAAGACTTGTAAAATATTCATTGCTCTGTCACCAGCTATATATTTAAATCTGCCTTACCACGTAGCATACGCAATTGGCAAGATCCTCATTGTATTTACATCTTTCTTGTGCGAGGAATCGGTGCTGAGCATCAATAACTGATGAGGCAAACACAGATTTGCATTATATGGCACATAGGAAGAGATATAACTGCCTTAAAAATGTCATCAGAAATAACAATTTGGTTACGGCACAAAGCCGTTTCCCTAGATGTGAAGGAAACAAACCTTCTCACATATCCTCAATAGGAGGAAAGTTTTTCATTGCTTATTTTTTTTCACTTTGTTTACTTTCCCAAGACTGTAGGTCAAAAGACCTAAATTTTTCTCGAAAGATGTCTCGATATCAGCTATTCAGAGTACAGATGACCTCCAAATGTGCCCAGAATCCCTTGAGTGAAAAACAAAACCTGAAACTACCAAGAGATCAGTCAATTAAAGAACAGGTCTTGTCATCAAAGGATTACTTGAGCAAAGGTCCATTATTCATGTGGCGAGAGGCACGCAAAGTCTATGAAAGCACAAAAAGATATATTTGGGGAAGATCAGACATAAAAGAAGACATGTTTCATCTGACAAATTTTCATCATATGTCACAACTTTTGCTAAACCGTAGGGTTTCGCTAGGTAATCAAGGAGTTGTCTTATGGCATCAACCCCTATCCATATGCCCTATTAGAACAAAGTGCTTACATTCAACATGGTGGAAACTTATTCTCCGGTATCACCTCTTTCTACTGCAGCAGTCGAAATGCCCATGGACATATGAGTTCAGCAGAAACCTGTTTGTACTTAAAGGGAACCTGTCAGCAGTTATGATACGACCACCGCCTTTCAGGGCTTATCTACAGCATTCTACAATGCTGTAGATAAGCCCCCGGTCCGACCTGAAGGATAAGAAAAATAAGTTTTAATTATACATCGGCGGTCCGGTGCGAGTGTCACAGGTTCGGGTTCGGCGCCTCCCATCTTCTTGCTATGCTGCCCTCCTGTTGCTTCATAACTCCCCGGCATTGAGCTCCTGCACAGGCATACTTATCTGTCCTGTTGAGGGCAGGTCAAAATACTGCAGTGCGCAGGCACTGGGAAAGGTCAGAGAGGCCCAGCACCTGCACACTGCAGTACTTTACTCTGCCCTCAACAGGGCAGATATGTACACCTGCGCAGAAGCGTGATGCCGGGGACCAATTAAGCAACAGGAGGGCAGCATCGCAAGAAGATGGGAAGTGCCAGACCCGGACCTGCGACTCCCATCAGACTCCCCCCGAGTGAGTATCATAAAACTTATTTTTCTTATCTTTTAGGTCAAATGGGGGTCTTATCTACAGCATTATAGAATGCTGTAGATAAGCCCTGAAAGGCGGTGGCCGTATCTTAGAACAGCCAAAACTGCTGACAGGTTCACTTTAACCCCTTCATGACCTTGGGATTTTTCGTTTTTCCGTGTTCGTTTTTCACTCCCCTCCTTCCCAGAGCCATAACTTTTATATTTTTCCGTCAATTTGGCCATGTGAGGGCTTATTTTTTGCGGGACGAGTTGTATTTTGAAAGACATCATTAGTTTTAGCATGTTGTGTACTAGAAAATGGGGAAAAAATTCCAAGTGCGGTGAAATTGCAAAAAAAGTGCAATCCCACACTTGTTTTTTGTTTGGCTTTTTTGCTAAGTTCACTAAATGCTGAAACTGACCTGTCATTATGATTCTCCAGGTCAGTACGAGTTCATAGACACCTAACATGACTAGGTTATTTTTTACATAAGTGGTGAAAAAAAAATTCCAAACTTTGCTAAAAAAAAAAAAAAAAAAAAAATTTGCGCCATTTTCCGATACTCGTAGCGTCTCTATTTTTCATGATCTGGGGTCGGGTGAGGGCTTATTTTTTGCGTGCCGAGATGACGTTTTTAATGATAGCATTTTGGTGCAGATACGTTCTTTTGATCGCCTGTTATTGCATTTTAATGCAATGTCACGGCGACCAAAAAAACGTAATTCTGGTGTTTCGAATTTTTGTCTCGCTACGCCATTTGGCGATCAGGTTAATACTTTTTTTTATTTGATAGATCGGGCAATTCTGAACGCGGTGATACCAAACATGTGTAGATTTTTTTATTGATTTATTTTGATTGGGGCCAAAGGGGGGTGATTTAAACTTTTATATTTTTTTTATTTTTTTCACATTTTTTTAAACTTTTTTTTTTACTTTTGCCATGCTTCAATAGCCTCCATAGGAGGCTAGAAGCAGGCACAACGCGATCGGCTCTGCTACATAGCAGCGATTTTATGTTGGCTGCTATGTAGCAGAAAATCAGGTGTGCTGTGAGCGCCGACCACACGGTGGCGCTCACAGATACCGGCGATCAGTAACCTTAGAGGTCTCAAGGACCTCTATGGTTACAATGGAGAAGCATCGCCGACCTCCGATCATGTGACGGGGGTCGGCGATGCCGTCATTTCCGGCCGCCCGGCCCAATATAGTAGTTAAATGCCGCTGTCTGCGTTTGACAGCGGCATTTAACTAGTTAATAGGTGCGGGCAGATCGCGATTCTGCCCCCGCCTATTACGGGCACATGTCAGCTGTTCAAAACAGCTGACATGTCCCGGCTTTGATGCGGGCTCACCGCCGGAGCCCGCATCAAAGAAGGGCTTCTGACCTCGGACGTACTATCCCGTCCGAGGTCAGAAAGGGGTTAATAATCCAAAGATGGTGCTCTGTATAACAGATGCTTCTAGCCAATAGTTTTGCTCCGATTAAATACATGTTGAGCAGTCTCACTCCCTGAGAGTGACATCACTGTCCATATACTATCCAATACATAGATATATCTAATATATAATTGCCTAGAATACTACTTCCTGCAATTTGTGCCAACTTCCGTGGCTTTGTCCGGAGCTAATGTCCGGAGCTAATGTCCGGAGCTAATGTCCGGAGCTAATGTCCGGAGATAAGTGACGTCAACAGTGTCCAGTGTCTGATTGGTTGCCGCCTGCTGCGAGCGACCAATCAGAAACGTGCCGTACTGTGACACACTCCGCCCGCCATTTTGGTGTGATTTTTGAATTTTTACCTCACAGCAAGTTTCTACTGCGTGGAGGCGGGCCCAGTGACATTGCTCTTCAAGCTCCTGCCGAATTTCGTCAAAAAAATGATAATACCATTTACCAAAACTATATATATTTAGTTGTGAAGTGGTTCAGTGACATTTTCACACCAATTTTGAACTTTTGTTTGGTGTTTTCTCCATATACTGCCTATTATTTTTGTTCTTTCTTACTATTATTTATTAATTGTATTATTCTTACATTTGAATAAATAAAGTATATATGGATTCTAGACTCCCGATTCTTTAGAATCGGGCTGCCATCTAGTACTGTATATTTGTTTATATCTGTATAAAACACAATAAACACTATAGATTGGTGGAGGTCAACTCATCATACTGTAGGAGCACTCAAATGTGGGGTACAAACACATAACAGTTGTCATTTTTTTGCTATTTAAATACTTATGCAATTGATCTTTCACACATTAATGTGTCCGGTACATGTGGTGACAGTTTCCACACGTACCGGAGACATGTACTGTACACATGTAGACCCATTCAAGTGAATGGTTCTGTGCACATGTCAGTGTGTTTCCATGCACCATGTGTCCGTGGCCAAAATACATTGACATGTCCATATGGGGTGCAACACATCAATATGTCATCATTGTGATACGTTCCAGTGCCTGGGAATCAATAGTGTTGTTAGCGATGTTCACTGACACTGGGTGTTGAAAACAGCTCTCATCAATCTCCCCTGCTATGCTGGTGATCAGCGCCTGCTGGGGAGAATGATGAGAGTTATATTCAACTGATAACAGCGAGAGCAGGCTGTGGTTGATGGGACTATTACTCCTATCAGCCTACACCTGCTGCCGCTAATAACAGTGAAAGTGACTGATGGGAATATTCATAAGCCTCCGCCTGCACTATAAATACATTTAAAAAATTACTTGGTTCCCATGTATTTTTATTAACCAGCCAGTAAAATCTAAGAGCTGCAGGCTGCAACCCTCAGCTGTCCACTTCAGCAAGGCTGGTTATTAAGAATAGAGGGGTCCCCACACTGCTTTATTTTAATTATTTAATTAAATATTTTTTTAAAAAAGGCATGCAGACAGCTGAAGGCTGGTATTCTCAGACTGGTAAGGGACCATGGATATTTGCCCCCCGCAGCCTATAAATAGCAGCACACAGCCACTAAGAAAAGATGCATCTATATGTGCCAATTCTGATGCTATGCCCAGCTCTTCCCTTTTGTCCTGTGGCAGTGGCAAGTGGGGTTCCTATTTGTGGGGTTGATGTCACCTATGTATTGTCTGGTGACATCAAGCCCACGGATTAGTAATGGAGAGGCGTCCATAAGACACCGATCCATCACAAATCTTACAGTTATATTATAAATAAACACACAGCAACTATAACGTATTTTATTTGAAATAAAAATAAAACACACTTTTCCATTTTTATTTAAAAATAACAAACACAGTTAACAGTTATACTCACCAAATGCCTAATTCCACTGAATTCCTCGTCTCCTGTAATAAATTAAAAATAAAAGCAACAATATCCCTCAACTCTCCATTGTTCTGTCCCATGTTGTAAACCATGTCTGTGGATAAATAGTTTTCAAACTGTACAGTGCCAAGAAGTGACCGCCGAGGCTGAGAACCACTGATAAACGAGCTGCTGCGAGTGCAGCCTCAGTGAGCAGCAGTGACCTCATCGAGGGTACCACTTGTTACTTAGTCTGTGTTCCTAGTCCGGTCTGAACTGCGGTGACCTCAGTGAGTTCACCACAATTCAGCCCAGTGAGTTAACGGCAGATCTTTTATCTTTGATTTGCGGTGAACTCACTGAGCTGAACTGCGGTGAAATCACAGACTTTTTCTTATAGTGCTGAGGTCACTGCAGTTCAGCACGGCTGGGAACGCAGCCTCGGTGACCAGTGGTAACCTCAATGAGGTCACAACTGCTAACTGATGCTGCAGAAACTCTTTCTTCAGTAGTAAATGGACAACTAGTGGTAAATCCATAAAATACATGTATCAATACTAAGAAACAGCCCACTCAGAACACTAACAGTCCACAATGTCAAACTTTTAAGTATTTATTAGAACACAATAATAGCTGCCAGAAGATGCAAAAAACATAAAACCTAAAAAGACACCAGTACTGTAGATTAACAGCATAACCCAACATGTGATTTGCCAGTTTACTAGAGCTCTGATTATCTATTCAGTCAAACACCTTGATTAGCCAGAGCAGCTCTCTTCCGATCTGACCTGATGGCTGAGCAGACTTTGCATGTATAAGATTTGCATGGGCCACGGTGTCTTGCTACGGCCCTTGACACCAGCAAAACAGCTTTCTCTGAGTGTTTGTGTGATGTTAACTGATACAGATGAATTACTCTATGGTGGCATACTTAAAGATGGATACGTGAACCTCTAAAGTAACATATAGACAAGTAAGGATTCAGTACATATTGTAAGAGCAAAGTGAATTGTAATGATGAATTTGCTATTGCTCAGGTACAATCGGTATATGACTTTTAAATCACATTCCTCATTTTTGTCAGAAACCACGGCATAATAGTTACACGTGGTGGCACATTTATTGTGAGCAACAATTCAGTTAAACAAAATAGATGACTTGGACCCTCCATCTCAGCTATCTTTCCTTTTGACTACAGTGCCAGTGCAGTACCAGTGCCAGATGTTGGCAAGTGCAGTACTTCATCACTGACATGCCCAGGTCTGGCTTACATATTGCCTCAACTCCAAACTTGAACTTTGCTGTTTGAGGGTCCCCACAAACACACAGCCATACCTTTCTGGTCTGCAGATGAGACCTTTTCTTCTCTCTGCTCCACTTCCTAGGGTATCAAGGTTGTTCCAGCTGGGTTTAGAATCAAAACTGACGTTTTTAATAAAATTACAGGATTGCTACCCATGCACTCCTTCCTTCCACACACACACTAAAGTTTCAGGTAGCTTCTTGCTTCAGCTCTTTATATAAACGGCTACTAACCAGAGGAAGCATCTCCCTTTTTGCCCCAATTGCCTCCGCACTGCATGATAGGCTACTTGCTAACTCTTCCTTACCCAGATGACTTTGCTACAACATATTTCCTACTGTAAAACTGCCTAAGTCTACGTTCACATTTGCGTTGTTGGGCGCAGCGTCGTCGACGCATACCGACGCATGCGTCATGCGCCCCTATCTTTAACATGGGGGGGCGCACGGACATGCTCCGGTATGCGTTGTATTGCGTTTTACGATGCATGCCTCAATTTGACGCACCAGACAGGGCACGGAAGACGCTACTTGTAGCATTTTCCCTGCGCCAAAATTCAAGAACATTACTAGTTTATGGCAACGCATGCATCAAAAAACGCAGCGTTGTGTTTTGCGTTGTTGGTTGCGTCGACGACGCTGCGCCCGACAACGCAAATGTGAACGTAGCCTAACAGTCATATTTCTACAATAAAACATCACAGATGCATGTTATCACATTAGTCACAACAATAGATGATACGATTTGAAATGAACCTAGCAATAATAAATCTTCAGGGGATATCTGCCATCTTCCACTTTTTTTTTTACACATGTGCTTTCCAACATCTGTGCCAGGGTTATCGAGGAAAACAATGTGGAAATGACGGGCAGAACAGAGTCAGGAAAGAACACTACAAGGTAAATTTACTGTATACCATAATCAGGATCTCAATAAAATTGTGCACTGGAACAGAAAGAGACAGAGTATTCTGCCCACAATGGTTTATAATATATTAAATTAAGTCACTATAAACCTTTTGTATAAAAAAATATATATAATAAAAATCAGAGCAAACTTTAATAAATTCATATTTTATTCTGTTCCATTAAATTGAAAGAATCCTTAATAAAAAAAAAGCTTAACCAGGGCCTTTAATTCAGTCGTAAATTAATGTATTAATAATTTAGCAACATATTTAAAGTTACTTGCTTCAAAACATTATCAGAATATTAGATATGTGATTTTTTTCGTCAAGACTTAATTGGGTTAGTAGAAAATTAATGTTGAAATTAGATTACTGAGTTTCATGCAAACACCATGGGATATAAAACAGGTGATGTATTCTCTGGTCGCTGCATGTTTCGTGTGCCATACCAGATGAATTAATGATGACTTTGCATGCCAAACCAGAATCTCCATAAAAGCTATATGGATTTAGAATGTTTAAGAAACCCACAATATTTTTTGATAGTGGTCACATAGATTATGTTCCTCAAGCATATTCTGTTTCCTGTTTTAATGTTTCCACTTCTCAAAGCCATAATTATATTTATTTTATCATTGCATTTAAAGGGAACATATGCAAGTTTTTCCACTATAAAGTAGGGCCAGCACCTGTAAGTCCTCTGTTACAGCACACTGGAATGCTGTATATATGTCCCCAATTCACTCTGCATAACACGAAAAATAGCTTTTATTATACTCACCTACAGTACTGCACGGCCCGGTCCACTGGGTGTTGCAGGTCTTAATCCGGAATGGCGATGCCTCCTCTTTTCTTGTGATCGTAATCCTCTTACTTGCTTCATGTGAGGAACACATCCTACATCATCCACACAGTGTGTGGATGATGTAGGATATCTTCTGGCTCTGACTGATGTGGATGACGCTTCCTGTATTATCCACAAATAGCAATGTAATCTCGCACATGGGCTGTATCATCTCCAGCCCATGTAGGCACATTTTGCTCTGCCCTACTGCGGGCAGAGCAAAAGCCATCACTGCACTTGAACTGATGTCATTTCAGCCCCAGTGAATTTGCGCATGCGCAGGCCGGCAATGCTGCTGCACAAGTGCGAGATTACCTTGTGCTATGTGGATAATGCAAGGCTCGCCATCAACAGCATTCAAAGCTGGAGGACAGTGATTAAGAGCAGAGATGACACTCATCAGACCAGAGCAATCTCATTTAAAATACAGCACGATAGACAATTAAATGCTATACATGGGGAGTCAGGAGATACACATTTGTGGAATGCTGAACAGAGCAGATAAAGGTGGTGGTAGTTGTTGAGAGAATCAAAACCTGGTGACTAGTGTTGAGCATTCCGATACCGCAAGTATCGGGTATCGGCCGATACTTGCGGTATCGGAATTCCGATACCGAGATCCGATACTTTTGTGGTATCGGGTATCGATATCAGATCAATAGGGATGTGTAAAATAAAGAATTAAAATAAAAAATATTGATATATTCACCTCTCCGGCGGCCCCTGGACATCACGCTGGTAACCGGCCGGCTTCTTTGTTTAAAATGAGCGCCTTTAGGACCTGAGAATGACGTCGCGGCTTCTGATTGGTCGCGTGCCGCCCATGTGACCGCCACGCGACCAATCAGAAGCCGCGACGTCATTCTCATTCACAAAACTCCTAATTCTAGGAATTAAGGACCTGCGAATGACGTCGCGGCTTCTGATTGGTCGCGTGCCGGTCACATGGGCAGCACGCGACCAATCAGAAGCCGCGACGTCATTCGCAGGTCCTAAAGGCGCTCATTTTAAACAAAGAAGCCGGCCGGTTACCAGCGTGATGTCCAGGGGCCGCCGGAGAGGTGAGCATCTCAATATTTTTTATTTTAATTCTTTATTTTACACCTCACTATGGATCCCAGGGCCTGAAGGAGAGTTTCCTCTCCTTCAGACCCTGGGAACCATGAGAATACCTTCCGATACTTGATGTCCCATTGACTTGTATTGGTATCGGATATCGGTATTGGCGATATCCGATATTTTTCGGGTATCGGCCGATACTATCCGATACCGATACTTTCAAGTATCGGACGGTATCGCTCAACACTACTGGTGACAGGTTCCTTTAAACAGTGATACCTGTAGATAGATTCCTATTATCTGGAGTTTACAACACATGTCTGCAACCTCAAATTCACTTCCAGCTTTGATGAGGCCCAGGACAATTCTGTGCATGTACAGTATGCACAAGACAACAGCACATGTTGTAACATCGTGGTCTTCGCGCACTCACGTAAAACCCTCCTGGGCCTCATCAAAGCCAGAAGTCCTGACTCAATTTGAGAGGCCTGAGAATTTCAGTGTGAGCGGCGGGGATCAGAAGATGCGACAAAGACAGGACCAGTGACGTTGAAGAGTGAGGAGACTGAAGAATTGTGTAGGGATGAGCGAACCCGAACTGTAAAGGTTGGGGTTCGTACCAGACACCTAGTGTACGGTACTGAACCCAGAACATGGACTTTTTACCGGATGTCCGGTTTACTGTTTTGGTTTGAATGCCCAATAAAGTTTGTTGAAAGGCTGAAGCACAGCCAATCAACAAGCTTTTAGGATGTGGACACTTCCTTAACCATCACAGCCAGGCCAAGTATTGGCCATGGCTGTGATCACGAGTACAAATGCCATTGTGCTCTGATTAGTGTAGGGACAGGACTAGACTGTGCACTCTGCCTGTATGTCAGTGGGAGTACTGTGCCAAAAAGCCTGTGTGTGTACTCTGCATCCCTACCTGTGGGAAAAATGTTACAAAAAGCTTCTGTCTTCTCTGCAGCCCTGTCTGTGAGTAATGTGCCTAAAAATAATTCTACTCTGCAGCCAACTGTTTGTGAGTAGTTTGCCTAAAAAATAATTCTAGCAAAGAAATAAAGTGGCCTCTGTAGTGCACTACAGAGTACAACGTCATTTGCTATGTATAGAGATAGCTGCTCTTATGTCGCATCTGTACACACCTGTTTTCTGATTTGGAGGTGCCAGTCAGTCTTTTGTTATTTATTTATTTATTTATTCATAAAAGACAATTCTACACTGCCGCTCTGTCTGTACGAGTATCGTGTCTAAAATACAATTCTACTCTGCAGCCATCTTTTTGTGAGTAGTGTGCCTAAAAAATAATTCTACTCTGCAGCCTTCTCTTTTTCATATTTGGGCCAAAAACATAATTTGACTCTACCACTGTATCTATACAAGCAGATTGCCTAAAATGTAAATCTACTGTGCAGGTGTCTCTTTGCCATTTGTGATCCTAAAAAATAATTTTGCAGCAGTAGCTGTATCTATATGAGTTGTGGTTGTGCCTAAAAAAATCATTCTACTGTTGTGGCTGGGTCAAAAAAATAACTGTGCCTTCATGTCTCTGTGTGTTCTCTGCACCCCTACCACTGTGAGTACTGTGCCTTTAAGCCTCTGTGTGTACTTTGCAACCCAGTCTCTGGGAGTATTGTGCCAAAAATGCTATGTGTGTATTCTCCATCCCTTCATCTGTGAGTACTGTGCCTTTATGCCTCTATATATACTCTGCAACCCTGCCTCTGGGAGTGCTGTGCCAAAAAGTCTCTGTGTGTGTTCTGCACCCATGCCTTTAAGCCTCTGTGTAGTCTACAGCCATCTTTGTATGAATAGTGTGCCTAAAAAATAGTTATACCCTACACACGTATCTGTAGGAGTAGTGTGCATAAAAAACAAATTTTTCTACTCTGCAATAATGATGAGCGAGCGTGCTTGTAACTGCTCGTTATTCGCTCGAGCATCAGGGTACTCGAGATGCTCACTTCTCGACAGGTATTTTTAAATGCTCAGGCTCAAGCTCGAGTTCCCGCTCCGCATGTTTGGAGCTTGTTAGACAGACAATAAACATGCGGGAACTGCCTGCCAGTCACTGTAATGCCGTAGCCATGTTGGTAGTGGCATTACTGTGATTGACTGGCTGTATAGCGTCACTGGGCCTGTATAAGACCCACAACACTAAGCTCAGCACAGTGTACCAACGGAAACAGGCAGAGTAGAGCGAAGTGCTGCTGAAGGAGGGACAGCGTTTTAGCTGCAAATAGGCAGGGATTAGAAACAATTTATATTTATTTCAACTGCAACAACAGCCATTATTAGGGCTAGCTATAATCAATATTAATACTGCTTGTGGAGACACAGGGGTCAGTGGGTGCTCTCGTCTGCTGGCCCGGCTGTCTTTAGAAAGACTGCATGGACCAGGGATCATAGAACTGAATGCCCAGTCTCTCTCCCCGTAGGCAGAACACTACACAGACAACACAGGGAGAGGGAAAAACAGCATGGCAATAATATATTGAACCACCAACACACAATAGCATACAGAGCAGTCCCAGTAAATAATTAAGATGGTGAAATTGCAGAGTCTCACTCTTTCACTGACTCATCGGGATTAGAGCTGCTTCCAGTGCTAAATACCCCCACCAGTGGCTCTCCACTTTTGGTGGTCCCCCACAGCAAGGAGGTAATGACAAGCTTAGGAAGCTAACTGATAGCAGTGAGGTATGTGGCCAGGTGACCCAATTGTTCCAACCTGGATTCTTTAAAATGTCTCTGAGGTTTCAGTGATGATCAAAGAATCAGTCCAGTGTTCTTCCAGCCAGGCCGCAGTGCCCTAAGCTCTTCTCCCATAGAGTCACACAGACCAGAAGAAAAAATCTCTTTCTATAGTTCATAATTGGACCACAACCAGCATCCAGAGTTCAGAGAGAGATGTAAATGAGGCCAACCTGCATGGTTTGATTAGGTAATCTATTTGCACAGTTTTTCTTCCTCTGTTTGGGAATGGCAACAAACTGTCTAGCATGGATAATGTATGTAATCAACATATCAGCAAACATCATTGTTCTGTGGCCATGCATTACTGTTTTGCAAAGATAGGAAGTAAACTGTAAGAGATGATATTAGAGGTATATATTCATCCAACAAGAAGAACCAATACTTCAGACAACAGTTTATTATTCTGGGCCTACACAATTTATGTCTGGCATAATTAAGAAGAAATGCTGTGTCATCACACTGCTGTTAGCAGTACTTGGTGAGAGGTTTTCCCAAAGAGACAGTGTAATAGAGTGCAGGGTTGAGTATGTCACCATGGAACAGACAGACCAACTGTTGAGTGGGATTTAATAACAGGAGTAAGATTCTCCTCGTAGGGAGTAAACGGGGTTAATAGAGATAAAGCAAACAGTAAACAGTTAAGCGGAATCGAAACGGTTAACAAATGTTTTTGTAACTTATCAGTCCAGGGAGATCCTGACTGGAGGGTCCTTATTCCAACGTGGGTACAGTCACCAGCAGCGCTTGAAGATCCTGAAGTCTCTCCTCTATCTCCTGGGAACTGGAGACACCGGGGTTAAGTCTTTTCTTCCAGTGAAGCTGGAAGTAACCCAGCCACTCTGCTGCGAGTCTCCGTATATCAGGCTGGCAGTCTCTCTCTCTGCAGCAATGCTACACACACACTCAGGGGTCCTGGCTTGTCAGTGCGGTCACCGGGGCTGCGCGCTCAGGTCACTGTAAGGGGATACATCTTCTCTGATTACGGAGGCTTCCAAGTCCACACTCTCACATCCAGCCTCCTCTACGGCTGGTATCTCAGCCTCAGTGCCCTCACGGGAAGCACTCTCTTTCGGGGAGCGCGGCACTGCAGCCTGCTTTCTCTCTGGTGCGCTGTCCCCTCTGTCTCGCGCGCTCTGCTCTCCCGCTCTTTTCTGACCACACCCCTCTCCCTTCCTTTCTGCCCCCAGCAGTCACATGGTCCCTTCTGTCCAGAGCAGAAAGTTTTCCCCCCAACAACCCAGCTGTCTGACTAAGTGGTTCCAGGTAAGGAGCAGGGAAAGCAACCTCCTTACAATAGTGAATACACATATATACAAAAATAGATATATAGCGTACATTCACCAATAATATATAAACCTACAACATAATGCACAACTCAAATAAGTATAGTAAACATAATTTTATTAGTCATAAAAACATAACACAACACATATAGAAGGGAAAACAAAAACAGGTGGAAAAAAGTATGAGGTGTCCCAAGGACCAACACAGTATATATAGTGGCCCATAAAATCTGTAGTAAATATTAATTCATATCTGTATCTCAGGACACCAAGGAGAGCAGACGTGTCTGTCTGCTCTCTGCTGGCTGAGGACAATAAGGCGCCGTGCTAGTGGCAGCCCATTGCAGCAGCAATAGTTTTGTTTTGTTTTGTTTTATTTTGTTTTATTTTACTTTATTTTATTTTGGAATTATTTTTGTTATGTGTGAACCTTTTTCTTTCTGAACCTCAGTTTTTTGGTACTCCTAAGGAATTTTCTTTTCCCCAGTACCTTCTCCTTCTGAACTTGGATCCGCTGGAATGCTTCCCTTGGATTTATGCTGAACCCTTGGATTTCCCCTTGGCTGGTTGATTCTGAACCTGGGATCCTCTGATTTGTTTCCCCTGGATGCATACTGCTACCCTCTGCTTTCTGGATGTATGCTTCTGATCCTTGGCTCCCCTGAAATGTTTCCCTTGGATGTTTGCTGCTACCCGCAGCTATCTGGATTTACAGTGCATTTGTGATCACCTTGCAACCTAGGACTGGTATTATACGCACCTACTGCCAGGCGGCCACTACCTGTCTGGGAATTGGTACAGCTATGTCTGGAGGAGTGCACTGTATGCCTCCCTACACGGACAGGCTTAGTGCAACTAACATGGGCAAGGTTTTGATTGATGTCCCTAAGTCTGTTCTTAAACGCGTTGCTTACTCAAGGGGCCGACTTCTGGAGCTGCGCAGGCTAATGTCTTCTCCTGCAGTGGGCAGACCACATGTCCCGTGTGAGGTAAGGCGACCTTTCAGAGGCTGCAGAGCGGGCAAAAAACTTAAGGCAAGGCGAAGACGGTTTAAACCTGTAGTTCCGTCCATCATCATGGGGAATGTTCAATCACGGGGTAATAAGTCGGATGAACTGCTGGCATTAATACGGACCCAGAGGGATTACAAGGAATGCAGTTTGATGTGTTTTACTGAAACATGGTTACGTGGCGAGATCCCGGACTCAAGTGTCTCAGTACCAGGATTTCACATGGTCCGGGCGGATAGAGACACTATGAAGAGCGGCAAAAAAAAGGCGGTGGAGTTATACTCTACATAAACAATGGTTGGTGCAATCAGGGGCATGTGACTGTAAGGGAGCGCCATTGTTGTCCTAACATTGAATTGATAGTTGTTGGCCTCAGACCTTACTATATTCCTAGAGAATTTTCGCTTGTTACTGCAATAGTGTTGCACATACCACCAACTGCAAACCATGAGGCTGCAGGTGAAGTGCTGTCAGGAGTCATTGCTCGGCTCCAGCTGAAACACCCCAACTCGCTTACTGTAATCTCTGGGGATTTTAACCGGGCTAAAATTTCTACTGCCTTACCTAAATTCTATCAATTTGTTAAATGTACAACACGTGACAAAATTACTTTGGACTTACTCTATGCGAATGTCAAGAATGCTTATTCATCGTCTACCCTGCCGCCCTTGGGGAAGTCTGATCACAATCTTATGCTATTGTCACCAGTCTACCAAACTGTTGTTAGTAAACAGCCTGCTACCATTAAAACAGTTAGAATGTGGAGTCCAACAAATGAACAGGCTCTGCAGGATTGCTTTCATCTTACAGACTGGCATGTGCTGCTTGGGACAATGGATGAGTATACAAATGTTAATGAAGTGGTTGGTAGAGTGACTGACTACATTAACTTCTGCACTGATATGTTGGTGCCGGCTAAAAAGATTAGGTGTTTTTCAAATAACAAGCCATGGATAACAAAGGAATTGAAGAATTTGCTCAACCAGAAAAAAAAGGCATTTAAACTTGGTGACAAAGAGAAAATTAAAATGATACAGCATGAATTGAAGCATAAAATAAAGGAGGCCAAGGAAGCCTTCAGAATTAAACTTGAAAAGAAACTGTCCCACAATAATACCAGGGAGGTTTGGTCAGGAATGAAATTACTAACTGGGCTTAAGGTAAGGTCTGAACATGATGGAGGAGAACTAGACAAGGCTAATGAGATGAACAAGTATTTCAACAGGTTTAGGAGTACATGTGCACTGCCAACTGATAGTGGATGGGAATTGGGTGCAAATTCTGCAACATCGATATTGAAGGATGAGCAGACTAATTTTAGAGTACCTGAAAATGATGTGAGGAGGCAGTTTAAGTCACTTAACATTGGTAAAGCTGCAGGACCAGATGGACTCATCTCACGTGTCCTTAAAGTTTGTGCAGACCAGCTGTGTACTGTCTTTACACGCCTATTTAATGGAAGTATACAAACACAGAGGGTACCTGTGTTATGGAAAACTTCCTGTCTGGTGCCGATACCCAAGACTTCTTCTCCTGCAACCCTAAATGACTATCATCCTGTAGCCTTAACATCTCATGCTATGAAGGCCTTGGAAAGATTAGTGCTTGCTCACTTAAGACCAAGGATCAATGCTTTTATCGATCTCTTTCAGTTTGCCTACCGACATAGATTGGGGGTGGATGATGCTATTCTTTCTCTGTTACATAGTGTACATTCATTAATGGAGACTGACGGAACCATGGTGCGAGCGATGTTCTTCGATTTCTCGAGTGCATTTAACTCCCTGCAGCCACTTTTACTACACAAAAAGATGACTGATATGAAGGTGGAGGTGTAGTAGAAAAAAGAAGTCGGGCTGACAGCACTCACACAAACGGGCGCTCGTTCCTTGTCCAGGGAACCAACCTGGATATGTACAATAGTCCAAAGGAAGATGAACAGCGCTCCAGCCGGGTGTCGTGGTATCAAAAAAGAAACTTTATTGGTCCATGTAAAAGCAACGTTTCGACCAGTATCCTGGTCTTTTTCAAGCATGTAACACAGTACAAAGTGTTGGCTTAAATGGTGTGGATACCACACAGGGCACCAATCACCAACCAGCCACTAATTACATATATAAATACAAAAAATAACATCAAACTATATATAATTCATTAAAATAGATACATACAATGTCTGCAGCTTTAGAAACAAAGAAAATCAAAACTCAAAAGCATATAACATAATATTGCTGCAATGTTTATATTTCGTCCAGCCAATTAGGTTCCGGCATACCCGTAGTCACAGCTACAAGGTTCCAATGAAACAGTCCTTGCAGCGATCCTCCTGTCCAATCCGGATCAATTCTGCGGTGGGCGCCAAAATTCAACCAGCCTATCAAACCCCATCATGCTTCCAAGCAAGTCCCAGATAACCAATCAGGCAAACACTTATATCATATACCATGACTACATCACAATCCTGCGACTCACTACGGCAAGCCACCTGGCCGCAGAGGACTCAGAAGCACCCTGGTAAGTATAGCTGTGCGTCATGACAACAGCCCGCCCACCTCACGTGATCACACAACCGGGTCCGCCCCACGGTGACGCAACCATCCATCCCCCATGCACAGGAGAAGCCGTGGATGCGCACAGACTCCGCACCGCCGGAGACCGCCGCATCGTAAGCCACGATACAAGCAGATCCAGCGGCACAGTGAGATGCCACGCCCCCCGCCAACCCCCATGCAAAAAGGACGCCGGTGCGTCACAGTCAGGACGTCCCAGATGTGACGTCACAGAGTCGGCTAGCCAGATGCCAATACACAGGCGCCCACAACCATTGGATCTGCGCAGCCACGGCCACAACGGGTTGCCAAGGGAACCTAAATAAATATAAATAGATACAGTTAACCATCTATAAGGTGTAACTCAAGAAAAAGCATAGAAGCATCCATTTTGATCAAATAGATCAATAGAGTAACACTGCCTAAGGACGGAAAAAGACATTGTATAATCAATCGCTAAAAACAATAAAAAACGACAAAGACACTATAAAAACAATATACCGATGAATAATGCCATAACCAAGGGGAGAGAGAACAATAAACCAGGGGAGAGAAAATATTACCTAGGAATGCAGACCTGTAAATTAAAGTCTAAATTAAGGCCTCCAGGTTGTTAGGTCCCCAATGAGTAAATCCATCTCATTTCTTTCTTCCTAAGCAACGATAATCTATCCCCACCTCTCCTCAGAACCGGAACACTATCTATTACCCTAAAGCGTAATTGGTTGACAGAATGTTTATTTTCCAGAAAATGTTTGGGGATCAGCAAATCTGTAAGTCCTGTACGTATCGTGCTTTTGTGTTTGCTGATTCGCGCCCGCACCTCCATCGTGGTCTCCCCCACATAAGCTAACCCGCACGGGCACGTAATCATGTAAACAACAAAGCTCGAAGAACAAGTGTAATGTTCCTTCAGATAAATCTTCTTCCCCGTATGAGGGTGGTAGAAAAATTCCCCTTTAAGCATGTTGTTACAGCTCGCACACCCCAGACATGGAAAATTTCCAAGTCTGGGTGTGCTTAGAGTTGATTGGACTAGGGAGCTCTTAGATGACCCAATATCCGATCTCACCAAGCTATCACCCAGATTGCGACCCCTTCTGTATGACATCATTGGATAGTTTTTAAACGCCGGTATAGATGGTAAACCACGTTGCAAACCCATCCAATGTTTTTTCAAAATCCTGTCAATTTGACCACTAGCTGAAGTGTATGTAGATACAAAAGGGATACGTTCCCCAGGCTGTTTCACGGAGCCTGATTTACGAGTGGACTCCCGTGATACATTCTGAGCCTTATGACTAAATCTGCAAAGCTCCTTCTTGGGATAACCCCTGTTGGAGAACTTAAGACACATTTCATCCAGCCTCCGATCAACCACAGTGTCATCCGACACTATTCTCCGCACCCTCAGGAGTTGGCTCCATGGTAAGGAGTTAACCATTCTCCGAGGATGGTTGCTATCAAATAGCAACAGGCCATTTCTATCGGTCTCCTTCACAAAAATGTCTGTCTTCAATTTATCTCCTTCTTTATAAACAAGGGTATCCAAAAACTGGAGCTGAGAAGTAGACGAGGTCAAAGTAAACTGTTATTCCACGTATACTCCATTAAGATATTGATGAAACTCATTAAGTTCTGTCACATTGCCATCCCAACCGGCGTTTAAAAACTATCCAATGATGTCATACAGAAGGGGTCGCAATCTGGGTGATAGCTTGGTGAGATCGGATATTGGGTCATCTAAGAGCTCCCTAGTCCAATCAACTCTAAGCACACCCAGACTTGGAAATTTTCCATGTCTGGGGTGTGTGAGCTGTAACAACATGCTTAAAGGGGAATTTTTCTACCACCCTCATACGGGGAAGAAGATTTATCTGAAGGAACGTTACACTTGTTCTTCGAGCTTTGTTGTTTACATGATTACGTGCCCGTGCGGGTTAGCTTATGTGGGGGAGACCACGATGGAGGTGTGGGCGCGAATCAGCAAACACAAAAGCACGATACGTACAGGACTTACAGATTTGCCGATCCCCAAACATTTTCTGGACAATAAACATTCTGTCAACCAATTACGCTTTAGGGTAATAGATAGTGTTCCGGTTCTGAGGAGAGGTGGGGATAGATTATCGTTGCTTAGGAAGAAAGAAATGAGATGGATTTACTCATTGGGGACCTTACAACCTGGAGGCCTTAATTTAGACTTTAATTTACAGGTCTGCATTCCTAGGTAATATTTTCTCTCCCCTGGTTTATTGTTCTCTCTCCCCTTGGTTATGGCATTATTCATCGGTATATTGTTTTTATAGTGTCTTTCTCGTTTTTTATTGTTTTTAGCAATTGATTATACAATGTCTTTTTCCGTCCTTAGGCAGTGTTACTCTATTGATCTATTTGATCAAAATGGATGCTTCTATGCTTTTTCTTGAGTTACACCTTATAGAGGGTTAACTGTATCTATTTATATTTATTTAGGTTCCCTTGGCAACCCGTTGTGGCCGTGGCTGCGCAGATCCAATGGTTGTGGGCGCCTGTGTATTGGCATCTGGCTAGCCGACTCTGTGACGTCACATCTGGGACGTCCTGACTGTGACGCGCCGGCGTCCTCTTTGCATGGGGGTTGGCGGGGGGTGTGGCATCTCACTGTGCCGCTGGATCTGCTTGTATCGTGGCTTACGATGCGGGGGTCTCCGGCAGTGTGGAGTCTGCGTGCATCCACGGCTTCTCCTGTGCATGGGGGATGGATGGTTGCGTCACCGTGGGGCGGACCCGGTTGTGTGATCACGTGAGGTGGGCGGGCTGTTGTCATGACGCACAGCTATACTTACCAGGGTGCTTCTGAGTCCTCTGCGGCCAGGTGGCTTGCCGTAGTGAGTCGCAGGATTGTGATGTAGTCATTGTATATGATATAAGTGTTTGCCTGATTGGTTATCTGGGACTTGCTTGGAAGCATGATGGGGTTTGATAGGCTGGTTGAATTTTGGCGCCCACCGCAGAATTGATCCGGATTGGACAGGAGGATCGCTGTAAGGACTGTTTCATTGGAACCTTGTAGCTGTGACTACGGGTATGCCGGAACCTAATTGGCTGGACGAAATATAAACATTGCAGCAATATTATGTTATATGCTTTTGAGTTTTGATTTTCTTTGTTTTTAAGCTGCAGACATTGTATGTATCTATTTTAATGAATTATATATAGTTTGATTGATGTTATTTTTTGTATTTATATATGTAATTAGTGGCTGGTTGGTGATTGGTGCCCTGTGTGGTATCCACACCATTTAAGCCGACACTTTGTACTGTGTTACATGCTTGAAAAAGACCAGGATACTGGTCGAAACGTTGCTTTTACATGGACCAATAAAGTTTCTTTTTTGATACCACGACACCCGGCTGGAGCGCTGTTCATCTTCCTTTGGACTATGAAGGTGGAGGAGGGGATGAGAAATTGGATAACTGACTACCTATCAGATCGGCCACAGTTTGTACAGATGGGAGCAGTGGTGTCAAGCAGATTATTGAGCAGTGTTGGTGCCCCCCAGGGAACGGTGCTTGCGCCCTTTCTTTTCACACTGTATACTTCAGACTTTCAGTATAAATCTGAACTTTGCCACCTTCAAAAATTTTCGGATGACACCGTGGTTGTGGGATGCATTAGGGGGGATCAGGGGGATGAGGAATACAGAAGGGTGGTGTCGAATTTCGTGGATTGGTGCAATGGTAACTATCTACAACTAAATGTTGAGAAAACTAAGGAGTTGGTGGCCAACTATAGCAGGATTAAGATGGAATGCTTACCGATCACTATTGCTGGTCATGAGGTAGAGCAGGTGGAGAGGTACAAATATTTGGGGGTCCATTTGGATAGCAAACTGGACTGGAGATGCCACTCAGAGTTTGTCTACAAGAAGGCGATGAGCAGATTGTATTTCCTAAGGAAACTGAGGTCTTTTAATGTGTGTAGCAAAATGTTAGAAATGTTCTACCAGTCTGTAGTGGCAAGTGCCATCTTTTTTGCAATCATATGCTGGGGTAGTAGTGTGCGGGCCTCTGATGCTAATAAGCTGAATAAGATTATTAAGAAGGCAAGTTCTGCTGTCGGCTGCAATCTGGACTCTTTTGAGGAGGTAGTGGAGAAAAGAACTCTGAAAAAGTGTACGGCAATTATGAACAATAATGCACATCCACTATATGAGCTATTCATGAGACAGAAGAGCACCTTCAGTAACCGGCTAATACTTCTGAGGTGTAAGAAGGAAAAATATAGGAAATCATTTGTGCCAACTGCCATGGGAATGTACAACAATAACATTAGGGTTAAACCACCAAGGTGAATGTCTACTTATTTCTCTACATTTCAGTTCACTCGTTGTGTATGTCCTATTCTAATGTATAATGTTCTTCTGTCAACTCTACTGTCATGTCAACTATGTAATTCTTTTATGATTTTTATGATTTAAGTTGTGCTGCTGTGATACTATAATTTCCCACGGGATCAATAAAGTGTATCGTATCGTATCGTATATACCTTAAATGGACACAAAATATACAAAAATTTCCATGTATAAGCTCAGACGAAACGCGCGTCGGGCAGGTGCGGGCTGCCACAGGACTATTTACACAGTTAAGTATCCCACAACATTGTGTATCTCTCTATTTTTGATATCTGATACCTTGTTTTCTTTAGAATGTCTATGTAATAATATGAGATACAGGATACTATAGGCACATTAGGGCATTTCAGCAATAGTATATTTATTCCTCTATCTCTATGAGATTATATTATATATGGTATTTTTTCCCCTCTTTTTTTGCTGGCTCTTAGTATATTGGATATAAATAATCATATTGTGCTGCTATACAACTTATTTTGCCCTTTTTGCACTATGACACTTTGGGTTTTTAAGTCTTACCCTTATTATATATAATTATTTTTTATATTACTGTGGCATTATTGACTTATTTAAACTCATTACATATGACAATTTTTGCACACTAGCCTTTTATGGCAATATCTATTCTGAGCCATGTTGCCTAATTAATGATATAGAAATTACAGTCATTTATTTTGTGGGTACTTATACATGGAAATTTTTGTATATTTTAGTGTCCATTTAAGGTATATGAATTAATATTTACTACAGATTTTATGGGCCACTATATATACTGTGTTGGTCCTTGTGACACCTCGTACTTTTTTCCACCTGTTTTTGTTTTCCCTTCTATATGTGTTGCGTTATGTTTTTATGACTAATAAAATTATGTTTACTATACTTATTTGAGTCGTGCATTATGTTGTAGGTTTATACTCCTTACAATAGTGTAGGACAGGATAGGGTTAATTGCATGTCATTTCTGCTGCAGCTCATAAGAAAAACCATTCTCAGGGATAATAATATCCGTAAAACAGGGGAAAAGGCAGTGGTGTCACTCGCAGATGCTGTTTCTGGACCCTGGCTTTAGGCACAATTAGTCGGGTGCTTTGCTTGCATGTGCCTGAGCATGCTTGTGGTGGTCAGTCTGGTAGTCATGCTGCGCCTGCTGACATTGGCATAGCAGATGTAGAAAATGGCCTTTTAGGCATTAACTGGATTCGCTTTAAATAAACTGCTAGACTCGGGAACACCTAAACCTTGGCTTGGCAAGTTCACCCATGTTGGTGCTCTGGGAATGTGACACCCCAGGGTCCTGATTGTCACAGTGGCATTGTTTTCCTCACGGGGAGAGTGATGTCATGCTTGGAAGCGAAGGAGGATCTTCTTTATCAAGTAACCACAAGCATACAACATTCACACTCCAGGCCAGAAGGGGGAGCTCTGATCCAGCTTATGGGTGGCTCCCTTATATATATATATATTCTGGTCCGGAGGGAAAGTTAGCTAGTTTCTGTCAGTGAGTGCCAGACAGTAGACTGGAGCAGTTTAAGGCAGAGAGGAAAGTGAGGGGCCGTACAGCCACGCTGAAGAGTGACAACTGGGGAGGACAGCTACGATTGGGCTACCTCCCTGCAAATCGCAGATACCGGTAGCCAGAAGACCGAGGTTCTGAGGGACTCCAAGACTTACAGCAGAAGCTGGCAGGACCGCTGGATTTCACGTCACCTGTCTGCTCTAATCCCCAGTAGAAACAGTGGCACACAGAGCCTGGGTCGTGATAGAGACCCTGTAAAAAGGCTCGAGCCACCTGTCATATGGGTTAGTGTCCCACCTTTAAGGAGAACAGAAAGAACAGTGAGGACCCTGACAGAAGCCACAGGCAACAAGGGACTACACCGCAGCGCTAGTAGGAAGGCTTCTAATTCCACTTGGTAAAGGGGATTCTGAACTCGCTTCCAAGCCAGCCAGACCATGCCTGTACCTGTAATCCGGGACTCTGGACTGTGGATGCCTGAAGTCTTCAGTAAACCAGGTAAAGAGACTGCAAACCTGTGTCCTCCGTTTCTTTATATACTACTCACCATCTCCAGCTATGCACCGGGAGCCCTGGGGACCCAACTTCACCTGTGGGAAGCTATACCATCTTAGCTGCCATAACATCATCCCAGTGGACTCCATCAAGCAGCGTCGGTCACCTGTGACCGAGAACTACAGGTGGCGTCACAAACATAAACTTTAGTCTCCAAATCCCTTTAAAGACATTTCCCTGGAACATGGGTGCCCAGGGCCACGGACTGGGTCACCACCACTGTGACATCCCCCTTTAAGTACCAGACCCGGTACCGAGTATCCTCAGGTCCTGGCGGGCGACTCAGGGACAGTTGCCCTTTTTGTGTTTCTGCCCTCCCCACTAATTTTTCCTTCCTGTTGTGGTGCTGTGGATTCCTCCCCCTGTGCACTGCTGTCCTCACTCTGCGGGTCACCTTCCCAGGATATGTCAGTGATTTCATCGCCCACCACCTCGTCTTCCGCTTCCCACCTTGGTCCTCCTCCTGTCTTGCTGACATAACACCACTTGTTGGCAATTGTGTGTTATCATCATCCATCTCTTGTGACAGTAATTGCAATTTTCCACTGTCACTTTCTTTTGAGTGTGGCTGCTCAAGTATTTGGGCATCACTACATGCGCTCTCCTCGTGTCCCACTTGAAAAGGGCAGGCCGAGAGGCCAAAATCTATAATTGGAATTTGAACAGTTCTTTGGAGTGTCCAAGTATAGGATCACTTGGCATGGTGAGAGGTAAGAGAATCAGGGTGAGGATTATGTGGTCCAGAATTATGGCTACTGAGACTGGACTACATGGTAGACAGGGTGGTGCTGACAAAGAGACTGATACCATTATCTGCAATCCATCCAACAATCTTTTCACACTGGTTTGGCTTCAAGAGTAGTGTGCTGCACCCCCCTATAAACTGGGACATGAAGCTAGATTGAAATGATGTGTGTGTTTTTTGTGCTCCCGTGGCAGGCACAGTTTCACCTTGCCCATGGCCTTGGCCTCTGCGCTCACCATCACCATCACATCCACTTGCCTTCCTTGCCATGCACCTTGCCTATTTGAAATTATGTATGATATATTCTCAATGAGAAAACATTGCAGTATTACAGTATTACAATGCCAGCAACATTTTCCCACTACAGATGGAAATATAAGACTGCAGTATCAATATAACAATGCTATTCCTAACCAATGTTTTGTTTTGTGTTTTGAGGCTCAAATGTAGCCATGATAAATGCCGTATAAAATGTCACTGTTTAAAAAAATTGCAATCTTACAATGCCAGCAAAATTTGCCAAATTCAAAAGGCTGTATAAGACTGCAGTATCAATATAGAAATTATATTTGTAACCAAACAATTTTTTGTGTGTTTTGAAGCCCAACTGTAGCACGAAAAATGCCATAGAAAATTGAACTGCTCAAAAAAATTGCAATATGACAATGCCAGCAAAATGTGCCCAATTCAAATGGATGTATTATACTGCGGTATTAATATAGCAATGCAATTTTTTTAACAAACAATTTTTTTTTGGGGGGGGGATTTGAGGTCCCACTGCTCAAAATAAATAGTGATTCTACAACGACAGTGAACTGTGCCCACTTCAGATGGACGTATAAGGCCGGCCTCACACTAGCATGTTTTACGGACGTAAGAGAGGTGCTGAAAATACGGATTGCATACGGTACAATGATTCTCTATGCCCCAGCTCCTATCAGCCGTATTTTACTGATCCGTATTATACGTATTATACGGTGTCAGAGAGACACATTTATGTATTTATATTAATATTTCATACAGCGCTAGATAGCTTAAAAGCCGGTAATTCAATTGCCAGCTTTTGCTATATATAGACAGTACATATGTTTTTACGATTTTTTGAGCACATGGATCCATTGTATGTCCGTATGTCGGTTTTGCAAGCCTGCGAGAAAATCTCGTAGTACGGATGCCATACGGATTACATACGGAGGATGCCATGTGCAAAATACGCTGCCACACCCTGCCTACGGAGGAGATACGGATCACTATTTTGGGAACTTTTCTGCGTATTACGGCCGTAAATAACGGACCATATTTTTATACACTGAGTGCGAGGCCAGCCTAAGACTGCAGTATCAATATACCAATGCAATTTTTTTTAAAACAAATAATTTTTTGGTGGGTTTTGAGGCCCAACTCTAGCACGATAAATGCCGTATGAAATGTCACTGCTGAAAAAAATTGTAGTATTACAATGCCTGCAAAATTTGCACATCTCATGAATGTATAAGAGTACAGTATTAATATAACAATGCTATTGAGATCCAACCAAGTCTGGCTGTCTGCCTTTGAAGCACAAATGCCATGATAAAAATGGTGTATAATATTTCCCTGCTCAGAACCATTTGCAGGATTAAGAGTAAGGCCGGGATCACACATGAGAGAAACAGGGCTGCGTCTCGCATGTTAATACCCGGCCCTGCCGCCTGCACTCCGGATCAGAGCGTGCGGCCACATAGCAATACATGGAGCCGCACGCTCCGCTCTTGAGTGTCGGTGGCAGTGCCGGGTTTCTCGCATATGTGATCCTGGCTTAAAAAGAATGTTATTAGCCCTGAGAAAGGGTTTGGCATGAGTTGCGGGCTGTAGCATAAAGGACGTGCAAGTCACTTTATCCTGTCCTACACTATCTGTTCAGCATAATCTCTACATAAGTCCTACTAACAGCAGTATGCATATTAATTATAATTAGCCCTAAAAAGGGCTGTTGTTGTAGTTAAAAGAAATGCAAACATGGTTGAATCACTGGCTAATACGCAGCTACAAATATGTCCCTCTCTTACCAGCACCTCTCCCTACTCTGCCTGTTTCCGGGGTACAGTGTGATGAGCATAGCATCACTGGACTTATATAGACCTGATGACGCTATGCGACTAGCCAATCACATTAATGCCTCAACCATAATGGCTTTGGAATTACAGTGACTGGCAGGCAAACCATACGTGTTTATTGACCATACAGAAAGTGCCAAACATGCAGGACGGAGGCTCGATCTCCCGTTCGAACATTAAACATATACTTTATTTCTAAGAGGCATAGAACTGGGATAGTAACACTAATGAAGGTCAGCGCTGGCCATGTTTGTGAAATATTCTATGCAGCGCAACACGGCACACTCATCCCACATGAAGGCCCACTTGTAGGTTGTGAAGTGGTGTTCTGCAGAGAAACTCAACCATTTGTGCTGCAGCTCAAACTCCAGTATCACCTGCTGCTGCTCGCAAAGTCTCTCCAAAATGTGTATTGTGGAGTTCCACATTGTGGGTACGTCGTATATAAGGTGGTGAGCTGGAAGGCAGCTCAGACATGCAAGCAGTATCAGGGCGAGAACACCAAAAGCGTGCACAGACGGCCTGCACTTTCAGCAGTAGCTCTGACATATCTGTGTAATTTTTAAGGAAGCTCTGCACCACCAAATAAAGCACATGCGCCAGGCACACCACTAGGCCGGGTTTGAAGCTTAGCAACACCAACCACACATCTATCTGTTTTCTTTGATTCTCATCCACAGTTACTGTGCAGTGTGGGATTTCTAACACAAACAGATGAATCATAGAATGTTAGAGTTGGTAGGGACCTCCAGGGTCGTTGTCTCCAACACCTTGCTCAATGCAGGATTCACTAAACCATCTCAGGCAGATGTCTGTCCAGCCTCTGAAGACTTTCATTAAAGGAGAACTCACCACCTCTCACGGCAGCCTGTTGCACTTATTGATAACCTTAACTGTGAAAAAAGTTTTTCTTTTTAATCTGATCCATATCTTCTCCTTTTCAGTTTCATCCCATTGCTTCTTGTGTTTACATGTGCAAATGAGAATAAGGATGATCCCGTTACACTGTGACATTTTAGACAGTCTCCTCTTAGTCTTCTTTTTTTAGAAGCTAAGCATTCCCAGATACTGTAACTCTTCCTAGTAGGACATACTTTGCACTCCACTCACCATACTTGTAGCTTCTTTGGACTTGATCCAGTATTTCGTCACGTGATCTAGATTCTAAGCTTCTCTTAATACAGTGCAGAACTGTGTTTGACTTTTTGCTGCTGAATCACACTGTTGACTCATGTGTAGGAAGATGGACCGGGCTAGTGGTCTCTCTTGCGTGTCCGGGCCTGAACTGTCGAGGCGGTCACCATTGTTGCCGGGGAAAAGATTTTCTGACCGAAGCAGACCTTTGAACCTCACTGTTGGGAGGCGGTTCTGAGTGTGTGGGAAAGGGGCTTTTGGTGGGTACTCAGCCTGTGCGACAAGAGAAGATTGACTCCCTCTCCGCTGACTGACGCCAACCGACAGGGCCGCGTGATTCGAGCCCAGATCTCGCTGGTACAGACTGTGTACCACAAGGGCACATTTCCACAACACCCTCAGACCTTATCAGCACTAACCGGTAAGTACTGCTAACAACTCCACACACACAACACATTACCAATCCTACGGTGCACGCTGATGGTAGTAGTGATACTGCAGTCTACACTCCGGGACTTTGTACACCACCTGCTTGCTTCAGACCTCCCTGTGGGCAGCATTTCGTTCCAAGACCAAGAGACCATATGTAGAAAGGCCAAGATACTACGCTGCCGTGCAGAGACAGTGCTTTACTTATCTTCAGGACCGGATCAGAGACTTCTCGCATCACCTACGGCACCATCATGGGATTTTCCAGCCTCCTGCTTGTCACTGCATCCGGCGTTCATTCTAGTACCTTATATATGTGCAATCTGATCTATTAGTATACCAAAGTTTTTATTACACGTGATGTTACTTAGTTCTATTCCTCCCATTCTATAGATGTACTTTTGTTTTTTCTTGCCCAGATGTAGAATCTTGCATTTCTCCCTGTTAAATACCATTCTATTAGTCACTGCCCATTGTTCAAGTTTATCTAGATCCTTCTAAATCTTTTCTCTGTCTTCGGAGTTTCAGAACAGCTTGCTGTAGTTTATCCCTGGCTGTGCTGAAGTTGGCGTGGAAGTGTTACTCTGACCGGATGAGAAGGCTTTCCTGGAGGAAGGAAAGTAGGAGGAGTCAACATCTACTATATAATTGTCTAAGGGTCACTTCCGTCTGTCTGTCCTTCTGTCTGTCTTTCTGTCTGTCACAGATATTCATTGGTCACGGCCTCTGTCTGTCATGGAATCCAAGTCGCTGATTGGTCTTGCCAGCTACCTGTCATGGCTGTTACGACCAATCAGCGATGGCCACAGTCCAATTAGTCCCTCCCTACTCCCCTGCAGTCGGCGCCCGCTCCATACTCCCCGCAGTCACCGCTCACACAGGGTTAATGCCAGCAGTAACAGACCGCGTTATGCCGCGGGTAACTCACTCCATTACCGCCCCTATTAACCCTGCATGGCCAAGTTTTTACTATTGATGCTGCCTATGCAGCGTCAATAGTAAAAACATCTAATGTTAAAAATAATAAAACAAATAACAAATAATTATGTACTCACCTTTCGCGACGCTCAGGTGACCTCCGGCAAGTTCCGGTGCCAAGGATGTTATGGGAGAAGGACCTGCCATGACGTCACGGTCATGTGACCGCAACGTCATCACAGGGCCTGCGCGAGAATGACCTGCCGTGACATCACGGTCATGTGACCGCGACGTCATCACAGGTTCTGCGCAAGAAGGACCTGCCATGACGTCACGGTCATGTGACCGTGACGTCATCACAGGTCCTGCGCGCCTGCGCGAGAAGGACCTGCCATGACAGCACGGTCATGTGACCGGACTACAAGGGGCCCTCGGAAGGTGAGTATATGTTTATTTTTTATTTTTTAACCTGTGACATACGTGGCTGGACAATATACTATGTAGCTGGGCAATATACTACGTGACTGGCCAATATACTACGTGGCTGGGCAATATACTACGTGGCTCTGTGCTGTATACTATGTTGCTGTGCAATATACTACGTGGCTCTGTGCTGTATACTACGTCACTGGGCAATATACTACGTAACTGGGCAATATACTACGTGGCTGGGCAATATACTACGTCACTGGGCAATATACTACGTCGCAAGGCAATATACTATGTGGCTGGTCAATATACTACGTGGCTGGCAATATACTACGTGGCTGGGCAATATACTACGTGGCTGGGCAATATACTACGTGACTGGCCAATATACTACGTGGCTGGGCAATATACTACGTGGCTCTGTGCTGTATACTACATCACTGGGCAATATACTATGTAACTGGGCAATATACTACGTGGCTGGGCAATATGCTACTTCACTGGGCAATATACTACGTGGCTGGGCAATATACTACGTGGCTGAGCAATATACTACGTCGCTGGGCAATATACTACGTGGCTGGGCAATATACTACGTGACTGGCCAATATACTACGTGGCTGGGCAATATACGACGTGGCTCTGTGCTGTATACTACATCACTGGGCAATATACTATGTAACTGGGCAATATACTACGTGGCTGGGCAATATGCTACGTCACTGGGCAATATACTACGTGGCTGGGCAATATACTACGTGGCTGGGCAATATACTACGTCGCTGGGCAATATACTACGTGGCTGGGCAATATACTACGTGACTGGCCAATATACTACGTGGCTGGGCAATATACGACGTGGACATGCATATTCTAGAATACCCGATGCGTTAGAATCGGGCCACCATCTAGTTTACAGATAAAGATCCAAAAATATACAGCATTTTTCTGTGGTGGTAGGACATGCACCAAAATTCTTTCTGCCTCAGGTCTAACAGCCACAAAGTTTACCCAGTGGGCAGTTAGAGAGATATAAAGTCCCTGTCTTTGTTTACTGTCCATGTATCTGTGGTTATGTGGACCTTTAGATTGATGGCATTGTGCAGTGCACACCTGATTTTGTCTGCAATATGCTTATGCAAGGCAGGGATGGCCCGTCTGCAAAAGTAGTGGCTTCTGCAACTCACATACTGTTGTTCCCATGATCCCAATGTATTTTTAGCCTTTTTAAATCACTTGTGAGGCCACAAGTAGAATATGGAATCCAGTGTTTGGACAATGTATAGCTGAAACTTCAATAGGATGGTGTGGAAATGTTTGGTGACACTGCTTGTGGTGGTGCTGTCAAATCCTCTCTTTACTTGAAGCTAGGTGGCTCTGTTGCTCAGGATGGGGATGAGGCTGATACCATAGCAGAAGAGGGAGCAGGAGGAGACTCAGATAGAAGCATAGAAGTGGGATAATAATGATGATGGTGTCGACAGCACTGACCATGTTTGTGGAGCACGCGCAGCAGCTGCCAAGGCAAACAGGATCATGGGGTGCATTAAAAGAGGTCTGGATACACATGATGAGAGCATTATACTGCCTCTGTACAAATCCCTAGTTAGACCGCACATGGAGTACTGTGTCCAGTTTTGGGCACCGGTGCTCAGGAAGGATATAATGGAACTAGAGAGAGTACAAAGGAGGGCAACAAAATTAATAAAGGGGATGGGAGAACTACAATACCCAGATAGATTAGCGAAATTAGGATTATTTAGTCTAGAAAAAAGACGACTGAGGGGCGATCTAATAACCATGTATAAGTATATAAGGGGACAATACAAATATCTCGCTGAGGATCTGTTTATACCAAGGAAGGTGACGGGCACAAGGGGGCATTCTTTGCGTCTGGAGGAGAGAAGGTTTTTCCACCAACATAGAAGAGGATTCTTTACTGTTAGGGCATGGACAGAGAAAAGGTTGGGCGTCGGCTGCAGTGTGCAGAAGCATCCAACTCAATGGCTAGGGCCCGGCCTTAGCGCCCTTGTACTCTGCTCCCTGTGCAGTTGGGGCAGCGTGACCACTACCTCTTTCTCTGAACTCCATCTGGGGCCTAGGACCTCATCATTCCATCATTCCCTAGCGCATCATCACACCTCTCTAGTCAGTCCTTATCTCTGCTGCCCTCCTAATCCACTTCTATCATTGCTACTTCTATGCTTCTCCCCCCTGTGAATCCTTTAATTGTCTCCCAATTCCACAACATATCTACTTCAAGCTCTAACACTGACCTAAAAAGCTATCCATAATCTGTCTCATTCATATATTTCTAAACTAATTTCCTGATATCTCCCACTACATAATTTCTGGTGCTCTCAAGATTTCCTTCTCTCCTTCACAATCGTACATACCTCATCCAATCTCCAGCAAGAATTCTCCTGAGTATGCCGCATCCTGAAGAATTCTGTCGCCAAACAAATCCGATTATCCCCTACATTCGGAACTTTCAAGCAGAACTTGAAAACTCATGTCTTCAGAACAGCTCACAGCCTGCAATGACCTGCTGCCACCTCACCAATGCCAGAGCTGATTCAACCCCCAAAATTACTGTCTCCTTCCACATTATCCTACGGAATGTAAGGCCGCAAGGGTAGAGTCCTCTTCCTTTTTACCTGTCTGTCACTATCAGTTTGTTCATTATAATTTCTATTTGTGCTTTGTATGTAACCCCTCCTCATGTACAGCACCATAGCGTCAATGGTGCTCTATAAATAAATAATAATAATCCTTTGCACGATGTTCCACCCAGTCCTCACTCCTGCCTTCTTTGCCGGACTACACACAGCAGAAAGCTGCAGCAGTTGGCACATGTGTTTCATCATCATAGAGATATGCTGCTGTAGTCTGCTGACCGTTTGCACTACCACCCCTCCCATGTACTCATCCTTAACCCTGTACATGTACTGCACATGTTGTGCCTCTCCCTTTTATGTGGGCTCCGGCGCTAAGCCCACATCTTTCTGATTTGAACAGCTGACATGTGCCCCTAACAGCCGAGGGTGGAATCGGGATCCACCTGCGGCTGTTAACCTGTTAAATGCCACTGCCAATCTCTGACAGCAGCATTTAATGTGCTCGTGCCAGAAGTGTATCACTAATCCCGTCCATCGGCACCTGTGTCACATAACCACGGGTCACCGATGGTTGTCAGAACAACCTGTGGTCTGCAGCAGACTCCTGTGGTTGTCATTGCTGGATTGCTATGAGCACCACCCAGTGGACAGGACTCAAAGCAAGTGAGCATTTCTGGTAGCAGAAGCGATCGAATGATTGCAGCTTCTAGTCTCCTATGGAGACTATTAAAGCAAGTGTAAAGTTAAAAAATATATATTTTTAAAAATATTAAAAAAAATAAAAAATTCATTAATGTTCAAATCACCCCCTTTTACCATATTCAAAATGAAACAATAAAAAAAATAAAAAATACACATACTTGGTATCGCCACGTTCAGAATCGCCAGATCTATCAAGATATAAAAAAAATAATCAGATCAGTAAACGGCATAGTGAAAAAAGTCAAAACACCAGAATGCAATCATGGGAGATCAAAAGATCGCATCTACCCCAAAAAGGTAGCAATAAAAACATCTGCTCAGCATGCAAAAAAAGCCCTCACCCAGTCCCATATCACGAAAAATAGAGACACTACGGGTTTTGGAAAATAATGCAATGCAACCTATACATGTTTGATATCTACAAATTTGCAATGACCTGGAGAATCATAATGACCGGTCAGTTTTAGCATTTGGTGAACATGTTAAAAAAAAAAAAAGACAGCTGTGGAATTGCCCTTTTTTGCAATTTGAACGCACTTGGATTTTTTTTCCTGTTTTCTAGTAAACTATATGGTAAAACCAATGGTGTTGCTCAAAACTACAACTCATCCTGCAAAAAACAAGCCCTCCCATGGCCATATTGATGGGAAAAAAAAGCTATGGCTCAGGGGAACAAAAAACAAAAGTGCAAAAATGAAAATGGCCTGCAGCAGGATTGGGTTAAACAGAACAAGTGGGCACTCAATCTCTTCCACTTGTGGGGCAGGGACAGGTGGATGGCGCAGGGAACCACAGCCAGCAGAATCATCAAAAAGCAGAAGTGACTGCTGCATGAGTTGGTGCTCAGGCTGCTTGCCTGATTTACAAGAGGGTGAGGTGAAAGACGGATGCCCATGGAACACAGGTGCAAAATTGGCACTTTCAGCAGGGGACTGGGTGGAAAACAAAACAAAGGAACTGAAGGCACTCTCAGCCAACCAAAGTAAAACCACTTCCTCTTGTTATGGCCTCACCATTCGGTACCCGTGCCTTTGAAATTACACAAAACGTCCAGTGGTCTGTATGCGCAAGAGGAAAGTGTTTCATTTGGATGCTTAGCAGACACATAGTGACCAAGGCCTCTCTATCTCTATAGCAGCTACACCACCACCAGCAACAACATGGTCACGTCCCCTTTTTGATGCTCTCCTCATTGTTTTCAACTTAAAAAGGTGCAGAGTATTACACGGCCTGTATACATAGGGAGAGTGGCCAGCAGACAATTACACTGTCTGTTTTCAGAGTATCTCCCAAAAAATCAATAAAAAAGACAAAACACAAAAACAGTGTTAGCTACCTCCCCCTCCTACACCTCTTTCACTTAAACCACCATTTCCACCTCTTCCTCATTGTCATCTTCCACTAAAGGTACCGTCACATTAAGCAACTTACCAATGAGAACGACAGCGAACCGTGACGTTGCAGCGTCCTGGATAGCGATCTCGTTGTGTTTGACATGCAGCAGCGATCAGGATCCCGCTGTGCCATCGCTGGTCGTCGCTGAAAGTCCGGAACTTTATTTGGTCGTCAGGTCGGCGTGATTCGTCCTGTTTGACAGCAAAAGCAACGATGCCAGCAATGGTTTTCCATGGAGCGAACAACCAGCGAGAACGATAAATACGTCACTGGATCGCTCCTGCATCGTTCTGCTGTTGCCATGTTTGACGTCTTCTAGCGACCTAAACAGCGACACTGCAGCGATCGGCATCGTTGTCTATATCGCTGCAGCATCGCTTAATGTGACGGCACCTTTAGACCTCCACCTCCTGGCTCAAGATTATAAATGTTACTTTCTTTATTCTATGTTATTTTAAGTCATTTATCTATCAACATTTCTTTGCAGGGCAATTGTCCTCCTCTTATCCCCATTTAGCCCCCTAGCCCTTAGTATGACCATATTACAGCCATTTTAAAGCACTGAAGTTTGGGTCTCCATAGACTTCTGTTGGGTTCAGGTTTGGGGTCAAGTTCAGGCCCAAACTGAACTTTTAACTGTATATTCATCCAACCTGCCCCACCCAAACATCCATAGATTTGCTCATCACTAGTTATAATGGTGTTTATAAAGTGCAAAATGATCATTTTGCCCTCAATGAAAAGGTGACTGTTCTCTGAAGAATTTACCCACCAAATCAGTTTCACATCTCCAACTTCTCTGATTGGTAATGCAATGAATTATGTCATTACTATGCATGTTGGCTCAGTCATATTATTTGCATATTTGATTAACAGATTTTGCATGATTTCACATAATTTTGAGACTCGTTCTACAGATCAGTTGCTTACGTGATGTGGAAGGTGTTTACTGCATACGAGGACAAAATCTGTATCTGAAACAAAGTTGTGATTACATTTTCAACTTTTTTTCATTACTAGACCATTTATGACAATCAACTTTTCCATAGTGCCAACTATTGGCGTTAGCTGGAACCCTATAGGTCAAAATCTGTGGGCTACCTCCTCCTCCTACGCCTCTTTCACCTACACTGCTATCTCCACCTCCTCCTCCTGGTTGAGGATTATAATTTTTTTCTTTTATTCTATGTTATTTTAAGTCATTTCCCCATTCACATTTGTTTGCAGGGCAATTGTCTTGCTCTTACCCCCATTTAGCTTCCTTTTGCAGCTCCGTAGCCCTTACTTTGACTAGTTTAGAGCCATTTTAAAGCACCAAAGTTTGGGTCGCCATTAGCTTCTATTGGGTTTGGGTTTGGGGTGAGGTTCAGGTCAAGTTCGGATACCAAACAAACTTTGAACTTTAGTTCCGCTGAACGTGAAAAACCCGAACACCCACGGGTTCAGTCATCCCTAAAGTTGAGTGGTGAGTTTAAGGATTTTTAGCATTTTATATATATATTACGTTTATGATGCTTTTGTGTCTGGAGAGACCTTATGAGGGACATTCATTTCCAAGGAAAATCCACATGAACAGGTGAATTCGATGTTTGCATGATCCACTTATCTCTACTAGGGAGGCTTTGAAGAGTTCCAAGTTTCAGATACCGGCCTTTAATATTTTTTTTTTACATTTCTTGCTGACTCCTACAGTCTACAGAAACAAAATTTTATGTTGAATCTGTGAAATGAGTTTTGTAAAAAAAAAAAGTCATGCCCTTATTAAACCAACGTTGGGCACAAAGATCTTGTAGTGATGGTGAAAGTATTCTGTGATATGTGACTGTTCTGTGTGATTAATCAGCTCCCGCGTACACACTGTTGCTCCAGGGCTTCCATTAAGGAGCTCTCATAAAACATTATATTACTTTTTATTTTGCAAGATGAAACAGAGGTTTCTTCGCTTTCTGCCATTTCTATTATTTCTTCTGGTAACCCTATATTATTTCTTTTTATATTATTCACTTTACTGTTTCATAAAAATACATCCTCCATTGCAATGATTCCTAACCGCTGTCACTCCGCTTAATTGCTTACTTCTGGGGTATGCGATTTATAGTCTTTCCAGCCATTGTCTTTCCAACTGTGCTTTCTGCACAAATGCCAAACTGGCCACAAATGTCCAAAATATCGAGATAATTACGAATGGAAATAGCGCTGTTTAGTATGCACTGCCAAATTCATATTCTGGATGGAATATCACATGTCAACATGTCAATGTTGTTTTCTGCATCTTAGTATTTTATCCTTAAAGGCGTGAGCACTTTTGCAGATGACTCTTATTTTTTCAACGCATCGAAAAATAAAAAGGAGCCAACATTCCTTATGGGCTTGATTATAAAATATCCTACCGCTTTGTGTCACATAGTAACATAGTAACATAGTTAGTAAGGCCGAAAAAAGACATTTGTCCATCCAGTTCAGCCTATATTCCATCATAATAAATCCCCAGATCTACGTCCTTCTACAGAACCTAATAATTGTATGATACAATATTGTTCTGCTCCAGGAAGACATCCAGGCCTCTCTTGAACCCCTCGACTGAGTTCGCCATCACCACCTCCTCAGGCGAGCAATTCCAGATTCTCACTGCCCTAACAGTAAAGAATCCTCTTCTATGTTGGTGGAAAAACCTTCTCTCCTCCAGACGCAAAGAATGCCCCCTTGTGCCCGTCACCTTCCTTGGTATAAACAGATCCTCAGCGAGATATTTGTATTGTCCCCTTATATACTTATACATGGTTATTTGATCGCCCCTCAGTCGTCTTTTTTCTAGACTAAATAATCCTAATTTTGCTAATCTATCTGGGTATTGTAGTTCTCCCATCCCCTTTATTAATTTTGTTGCCCTCCTTTGTACTCTCTCTAGTTCCATTATATCCTTCCTGAGCACCGGTGCCCAAAACTGGACACAGTACTCCATGTGCGGTCTAACTAGGGATTTGTACAGAGGCAGTATAATGCTCTCATCATGTGTATCCAGACCTCTTTTAATGCACCCCATGATCCTGTTTGTCTTGGCAGCTGCTGCCTGGCACTGGCTGCTCCAGGTGTCCACAGCTCTTATAAAAATTCAGCGTCTGTGTCAATATTGGTTCAGTTAAGGGTGATGGAGGGACCTAGGCGCACCACATGTCATAATAACTTATACATATGGGTGGGTGCAATCAAGCGGCAAAAAGGGGAAAAACAACAAGAAAAAGTGCCATCGAAGAGAATGCACACCACAATTGTATAAATAAAAGTCAAGGCTTTATTAACAATGAAGATTTAAAACATACCTGAAACAAGCACATCTCCCCCACAAACATGATATGGAGATATGAACGGTTTACAATATCAAGGAACAAAAAAGCCCCCAAACCATGTGGTACATGAATATAGTGAGCATAATGGAGTCTCAGTAAAAGCATGTACCCCCAGGTGCCCTGTGTTATCTGGATGCCAAAACCAGGGTATAAGGGTCACATAAACAGTGACAACCACAAGCCAGCTAACGTGATAAAGCCCCCCCAAAAAGGAAGTAAGTGGCAACCTGGAGAAATAACAGGTAAACTGTCCTTATGCAAAAGGTCAAATGAGTGATACATAGCACATACAAATAATAATAATAATAATAATCTTTATTTATATAGCGCCAACATATTCCGCAGCGCTTTACAGTTTAACAGTTTCAAACACAAAAGTCATAAGTAACAACGTTAACAATACAATAATTAAAGCAAAATAAGACGACCCTGCTCGTGAGAGCTTACAATCTACAATACAAAGACCTGAAAATGCCGCAGTAATAACAAGTGAGACAGGGGAACCCCTGGAAATGATGTGAAGATATGCCCAATCAGGCTGGAGCTGGAAAAATGCAAGGAAAGTGAACTTTCCATGACGAAGATGTGCTTTGCATGTCGATATGTGAAGGGTACTGCCTCCCTTCCCCCACTAGCTTCTTGACCCCTTAATGCTTCGTCATCTATATGCCCGTCATTACTGGCGTTGTCTCTCCTTGCATTTTTCCAGCTCCAGCCTGGTTGGGCATATCTTCACATCATTTCCAGGGTTTCAGTTGGCTGCAACTTAAAGATGTTGTCCAGGATTAGAAAAAAATGATTGTGTCTTCCAAAAGCAAGGAAGGAGGCAACCATGTGTTTCCAATCCTACACAATGCAGGTGTGGCCATGAACCTTTGGATAACTGTGATTCTCCAGGTCACTATGAGTTCACAGACACCAAAAATGTATAGGTTCTATTTTATCTAAGGCTACTTTCACACTACCGTCGGTACGGGGCCGTCGGCATGCGTCGGCCCGACGTACCGACGCAAACTGCAAAAAAATGAACAACAGGGGCAGCGGATGTAGTTTTAAAATGCATCCGCTGCCCCATTGTAAGGTCCAGGGAGGAGGGGGCGGAGTTCCAGCGACGCATGCGCGGTCGGAAAGGGCGGACTCTACACACAAAAAAAGATACATGTAACTTTTTTGTGCCGACGGTCCACCAAAACACGACGCATCCGTCGCAATGCGTCGCTAATGCAAGTCTATGGAGAAAAAACGCATCCTGCAGGCAACTTTGCAAGATGCGTTTTTTTCCCAAAAGGACGCATTGCGACATCTGTCACACCACGCTAGTGTGAAAGTAGCCTTAGTGGTGAAAAAAAATTCCAAAGTTTGTTAAAAAGAAATAAAAGGCGTCATTTTCCAAGACCTGTAGCATCTCCATTTTTCGTCCTCTGGGACTGGGTGAGGGCTTTCTTTTTGCGCGTTGAGCTGATGTTTGTATTGATACCATTTTGGTGTAGATAGGATCTTTTGATTGCACGTTATTGCATTTAATTTTAATATAGCTGCAACCAAAAAAATGTAATTCTGGCATTTTTATACTTTTTCTCATTACGCCATTTAGCGATCGGATTAATTCTTTTTTTTATATTCATAGATCGGGCGATTCTGAATGCGAAAATACAAAATATGTGTATATTTAATTTTTTTATTATTTTATTTTGAACGGGGCGAAAGGGTGATTTGAACTTTTTTATATTTTTTATTTTTTAATATTTTTAAAAACTTTTTTTACATTTGGCATGCTTCAATAGTCTTAGTATCCATGGGAGACTAGAAGCTGCAATACTTTGATCACCTCTGCTACACACAGGCGATGATCAGATTGCCTGTGTGTAGAAGAAATGCTCACTTGCTATGAGCGCCGACAGCTGGGTGGCGCTCATAGCTATCCGGCAATGACAACGACAGGGGTCTGTTGGAGACCTCTGGTTGGCATGCCAACCCATTGGCGACCCATGGTCATGTGACATGAGATTAGTGAGGGACTTTCAGCTCGATCACATTAAATGCCACTGTTAGAGATAGACAGCAGCATTTAACAGGTTAACAGCCGCGGGTGGCATGTGTGCTAACAGGACCTGAGATGATGTCATGATCAGGTGATCATCACATTGTTTGGGTTAAAGAGCTTGTCCGGTGAGTCAGTTGTTGCTGTGACTTGGGAGAGGAGGAACTCCCACGTCGCTCCAGAAGGAACTAAGGACATTGTGTGGTGTCTGCAGGTAAAACCTTATTTTTTTCATTCTAATTATGTGAAACTGGGAAATACCTCAAGGGGTTTTGCCTACGTTGGGGTCAATACTGTAGAATTTTAGGTTGGAATTATAAAATAAGCTCTACAGGCAGACTCTCGGGAAGATCTATGTCCGGCCCATGGATCTTAACATCTGATTTACATATTAAGAAAAATGTGGATTTCTCCTGAATAAGATATCACATTGCAGATATCAAAGTATCATTAAATTCAACCTTCTTTGACCTGCATGCCCATAAAGATAGCTTAGGAGAGTTGATCCTACTGACAGATGCCTTTTAGACAAAAGTTCCAAAAAGACTCTATTTCGAAATAAAAGCAACGAGCACTACTGCATCTACTGAACTATTAGAAATGTGCACACCCTCTCTATATATATAACAAACACTATAAAATATCCTTTTTAAGGAAAAAAACATGTTCATATTTATCTTTTTTTTTATTTCCTACAACCTCCAACTCACCCTCTGGGATAGAAAAAAAAAAAGTAATTTAATTTTCTGATCTTTTTGAAGAATATATTTTCGAGATTAGAAACGAAGACAGCAAACGATTTCAACCACCCGTCTGCCAACAACCTCCCATAACAAGCTGCATTATTTTTTGTTTGCTGCCTGTTATAATCCGCAGTCTAAATAAAGCAAAATTCATTTTTTTCAGAAGCTTTTGAAAATCATTTCACATGTTCTTTCCCTAATGACAGCTTTAATATTTCTATATTTTTTTTCCTCGCCCATCCGCATCTTTCTAAACAATTCATTGAGGAATTATTGTTGCATCAAGACGCGAGAAATATCATGATTTATTCAGTACTTCAAAACTCCCTAGTGCTAACAAACACAAACCCTCTGTGAATTCTAAATAGGATGGAGATATAGCATAGTAGATGTGTATAATGGCAATAAAGAGAGTATATGCCACACTGTTCTCTTTTTTCACTCCAGTAGTCATCCGAACAAACAAAGGGATACCAAAAATTGACCTTCATAATAAAAGGCAATTCATGGATTTCCAACTATGGTTTGCGTTAAAAAAATCCTTAAATGATGCAGTTGAAAAATACTTCTTAGGATTTGTATCTCATTATGTATATTCAACTTTCTACTCTAAAATACATGTTCTTGTAGCTCAATCCATTTTCTAACAGCACTCTCCATTGTTTATAATAGGGGCAGAATAGTAGAAAACTAATCTTACTACAGCCCTTCCTTCCTGCTGTGGGAGCAGTATGAAAGCGGTAGCTAAAATAACTTGAATATTTTACCAAATTTTCACCACTTTTCTCAAATGTGGGCAATGCATAGTGAGTAGTGATGAGCGAGTGTACTCGTTGCTCGGGTTTTCCAGAGCACGCTCGGGTGGTCTCCGAGTACTTGTTAGTGTTCGGAGATTTAGTTTTTGTTGATTCAGCTGCATGATTTATGGCTTCTAGCCTGCCTGAGTACATGTGGGGGTTGCCTGTTTGCTAGGGAATCCCCACATGTATTCAGCCTGTCTAGCATCCATAAATCTTGCAGCTGAGTCAACAAAAACTAAATCTCCGAACACTAACAAATACTCGAAGACCACACGAGCGTGCTCGGGAAAACCTGAGCAATGAGTATACTCGCTCATCACTAATAGTGAGAGGAGTGGGCCTAGCATAACTAAGCAAATTTGCTCTAATTTTTGCCCAAAGTTGCATAAATTATAGTAGTACATTTCTTACTCTAGGATATTGTCAGCCCCAGTGGTGAACAAAGACATAAAAAGCAGCTTCAGGGCAGTCCAAAAGTACACCAAATGTATGTCTCTTAATGAATTTGGCATGTCTTACTCCAGTGGATTTTTGATCGAGAATGGTGTATAATTATGAGTTCCTTGCTTGTTTTCTGCGGAGAAAACTGGTTAGGTCAGTCCTGTGATTACAGCAGCCTCAGCATTGAGTTAAAAAATAAATATCTGCAGTATTACAGGAGCAAACCAGTAAATGAAATGTAAGCAAGCAGGCTCAATGAAGGAGAAAGGAGTAGAGGTCTACAGCACAAATCATTGAACTGAGCTGGATTTTATATTTCAGTGGAGGCATGTTTCACTGTTTGCTGCCCATAGGTCATTATATGGTGACACAAACTCAGGGTAAATGGTCTCAGAATAGAAGATGTGCTGTCATTTGTGTCTCTGACAAAGCCACATTGTCATCATTCCCTTCAATGCATGACTAGCCTGGTGTTAAGAGAAAGTGAAAAAAAAAAATCATAGATGTCAGTTGAGAAAACTAGCTTGGTCAACCATGCATCATATGTACAAATTTAAGAATTGATTTGTGAAGGATACGATGAAAGGTTTTTTGCTCGTACAAACAAATCCAATGCAAGAGGAAAGTACATGAAATTTTTTGGAAAAAGCTATAAATGTTACAAAAATATTCAGTCTTGTCTATTTTTTCCTTTCTGAGCTGCCATAGATAAAGCACTGTGGTGCGGTAAAACCAGGCAGTAGAGGCCATAGAGAAAGGAATAGTTAGGCCTGAGCATAGACTGTAAATTTTGAAGAAGTAGACCAGTTGACTGTGTGACTAAATAACAACTCAATGGCTAATATGAATGTTGTGAAGTAATTACCTCGTGCACTCGTCAAGAGAAAGATGAAAGTCTCTCTAGAGCTTATATGGCTGTCATAGAAAGTGATAGAACAAAAAGACTTTGCTTCTGAGCTAAGTCCTCATATTTTATAAGGCTTTCCACTGGCAGGTTCCTCCAAAACCAGCGTCTGGAGGTTTCAACAGTTTGCTTGACCAGTCATAATCAGATGATCACAAGGGGGACCATTTTTATTAAGGGGAATGTCTTCACTATACAACCCTCAAAGAGCAATAGAATGGAAGGCGGAAGAGATGAAAGGTTTTTTTCTTATTTGACTTTTTAAAAAGTTTATTTCTTTTCCCTCCTTAGCTGTCATCGATCAAGCACTGTGTTGAATTTAGTGCGGAACCAAGCAGGAGGAGCCTTGGACACAGGCGAGGAGTTAGAACTGAGCACGGGCTATGAAAGGCTAACCAGTCCATTACTTTTGAAGGGTTGTTGTGAAATACCTACCTGTATTCAGACAAAGATCTTTCTAGAGTTTATTTGAAAACTAACAGAAGAGTTTGCAGCACAAAAACTTTTGCATCTTTTATACCGGGTGTCCATTGACGCACAAGCTGCTTTCTCTTCCACTTACAGCTAGAGGTTTCAACAACTTAACCACCCGCATTTAGCTGAATAAAAATGACCATATTTATCCAGGTGGTTGTCTTTGCTAGACAACCCCTCTAGACCACTAGAATGGAAGATATAAAGAGATAAAAATTTGTAACATTTAACTTTTTTTAAGTTTATTTCCTATCTTTACTTAACTGCCATAGATCAGGCATTGTGTTGAATTTAGTGCAGAACCAAGCAGGAGGAACCTCGGAGACAGTGGAGGAGTTAGAACCAAGCAAGGTCTATAAATGTCTAACAATTCAGGGGCTTTTGAATATCTCTTGTGACATACCTACCTGTATTCGGATGAAGATCTCCCTAAGGTCTGTCTGGTTATGGAAGAAGGAAGAAGAAAGAATGAAGAAGGAAGAAGAAAAATTTGCAACACGTCCACTTTTTCATATTTCAAACAGGTTGTCTTACTGACACAATACTAACTTTCTCCTCCACTTACAACTAGAGGTTTCAACAACATGACATCGCTTAATCAATTGGTTGGCAGGCAGACCACATTTCACATGGGGGTTGACTTCACTCAACAACCACTTTAGTCAGAAGAATGGAAGGAGAGATGAAAACATACTATGACTACCAACATGTAGTGTACTAGAAATGCTTTTTATTGTATTCTATGTATTTTATTGCTCGTATTTTAAATATGTACTTTTGAAGAATATAAATTCAAGTCAATCATTTGTATCCTATTTGACATGAGATTATAAAATCCCCTTCCTTTGTGCAGCTGTAACAGGACATCTAGCTCAGCAAGTGGTCAAGCATCAAAAGGTTGTGAGTGACAGATCTCACAACTTGAACAAGCTAAGCTCAGAACAAAAGGCTTGCTTGCAATATAAAGTACATGTGGTGTAAGTGCTTTGTTCAGACAGCTAGGATTTCCTAAGGACAATATGGACTTATCGTACATCCTAGCCACACATCGGTTACATTTTTGAGAACTCTGGAATGGGCTGAATGGCTTCTAAGTTCTCAATCCATTCTAACACCCCAGGGTAGTGAGATTCAATTGGAGGGGATTTATTTTCAGCCCAGAGAGCAAAAGGGTAGTGAACCAACGGGGTTAAATATTCATGTAAACCATTGCCTATTGCTTTTTCTCTGGGGAGGTTGCGATGACACATCGTTTGGAGAGAAATCAAGGAACACACAGGACCATCAGCCTCTCATGTGGCATCTCCTCCCTCGCAAGCCAGGCTTTTCAACTGACTGATAACTGACTGTTATACTCTGCATACTTTGTCCTACCACTATTGAATTTGCATGTCTGACCATTGTATATGCAAATCATTGTGTATACAGTTAATTGTCTAGTGTGCCCTTAAGGCAATTAACCTTGGGTTGCTCTTTTATCTTGATCCGCGAATCCACAAGTCCAAGGTCTTGGCTTTACTTTCCATGCGGGTTTCTGGCCCGATATAATCCCATTAATGGACCGGGAGTGTATCTAACGAGACACCGGTGGCAGTCCTACCGGGCTAACAGGCTCTGTTTCATTGGTGCCAGTGAAAGGGGCCTCTCAGTCTGTCAGGGTTATGAGTGAGAGTGGTGCCAAGTCAGTGACTGCATGGGCCACATTCTTTCACTCTCCGTGGATTCCTGGGCTCGTGTGGACATAGAGTGTCTGGGCAAAGCTGTGCTAAGCAAGCTGTCATGCCATTCTGTCTGTTTCTGGTTTTCGGCATGACAATGCATATGTTTGCTTTAACCCTTTACTCTTTTCCCCCTAATTTGACTGGAATACTGTTGGCTGTTACCTGGATGGAGCCTTCTCAGTTCCCTGCTCTGCTGCGCAGCCGTACATGGTGGTTAGGTCTTTTCTGCTATTGGGCCATCCGCTTGTGCGGTTCCTGGTTGCTGCTGTGAAGCTGTCCGCGGGTTGTGAGGTCATTTGCAGCTGGTGCATGACTTTCCACGTGGCTCAGTGCATGCAGTTTCAGTCTGGTGCACTGAGCCTCAGATCCTGCACTGTTTGTGCTGTGGTGGTTTCTGTGTGTGCTTAGGGCGTGCACGGCCACACCTCCCCTGCTTTTATCAGGGTTAGGGTGTGTACTTCAAAATGCTGTCCCCAGCCAATTGCTGAGGGGCAGCTCTTATATAAAGCTCCCCTGCCCTATGGGCGGGGCCTGAGCTACACTCACAAAGCTCCTAAACTTTGCTATGTGTGTTTGTGTTCCTTCACCTTTCCTGTTTATGTTTTTGGTACCAAAGTCCTTGCCTTGATTCCTGTTTTGTCCTGTTCTGGCGCCTGTCCTGGAGGCGGTATATCCAGGCCCGAATCCTTGATCCTGTACCTGAACCTGTCTGAACTGTGTCTGCTGTGATTATGTTCCGGGAATCCCTCTGCATCTGGAACCTCACTCCCAGTGACTTTGAGTCTCTTGAAACCGGTGTTTCTGCTGAGCATCTAGTACTCTGTGCTCTGACTACCATGTGGTGTTAACCCCGTCTGGTTCATGTCCAGTATGGCAGTGTTTGCACCATCACGCTTGAGTTCCTTCCTAGGTCCGATGCCCGGAGCCTGACAACCGCAGTCTGGAACCTGATTACCGCTGTCTGGAGCTTGGAGCCAGATGACTCTGGTGGTGCCTGTAGGTCGTGTCAGATGTCTGACCCTGTGTCCAGATGTCCTGATGTCCTGTCTGTACCCTGATGTTCTGACTGTGTCTTGATGACCACATGGACCCTGATGTCCTGATATCCTGTCTGTTTTCTGATGTCTTGATGTCTTCCCTGTGTCTCATATCCTGATGTAACTGATGCCCTGGGCTGCCACACCAGTGTCAGAGCCGATGTCCTGGGCTGCCACGTCAGTGTCTCAGATGTCTATCCGGTATTCCTCATGTCCTGATATAACCTGATGCCCTGGGCTGCCACGCCAGTGTCCCAGCTGATGACCTGGGCTGCCACGCCAGTGTCCCAGATGTCTGTCCAGTATTCCTGTGTCCTGATGTCCTGAGGTCTTTCCTGAGTCCAGATGTCCTGCTGTCCTGTTTGTATCCTGATGTCTTGCCCGCACCCTGATGTCCTCGTGTACCCTGATGTCCCGCCTATCTGTGCCTCGGTGATCCATTGGTGCCTTGGGGTCCACAGGGTGGTACCCTTCTGAGGTGTGGAATCGGGAGCCTGACATCGTCATGTTTTGTTTATGTACTGTGTGACTTTACTTTAGTAAACTTTACTTTCTCTATACCTGAAGTATCGATGTAAACAAGTCCTACGTGTCTCTTTCCTTGTCCACATGCTCAGCTGACACAGAACCCCAGTTGCTGCCCTTCCCTAGTTTGGGTAGGCCCAGGTCCCCCTCTGCGGTTTAAAGGGTCCGTATTGCGTCCATGGGGGACGCACGCCCCATGCCTTCTAAGGTTGGTCTGCTTGGGGGCGTCTATAGGCTGGGCCGCATCTGCGGCTGCCGCTGACCGTGACACGAACCTTACCTGCCTCCAGGGGATGTGGAATGTCACGTTGGTGCAAGTGAGGAGAGCCTCACTGAGTATGTTGTGCACTTCCATGACAAAAAGCAGGCCTTGGTGCAGCTGGTGCACGATAATATGATGCAAACCCAGGCCGACCAGAAGCGATAGTATGACCAGAATTCTTGTGAGAAAACCTACCTGGTAGGTCAAAACGTGTGGGTATTGGTCTCCATACTCCAATGATTGACATGAACATATATCAATATTCTTCACAGGACTCAATAAAATGTCATGGAAACTTTTTGTTCTTTTTGGACAGACTTAATGATATATTTCCATTACTCCTGGCATACTCTGTGGCTATGGTGATAAAAGGCATTTTTTTTCACTTAATAAAGTTTTTCCATAAAGTTTATTTTAACATAATTTTTTTGTAGCTACATCCATGTTTATTACAAGTTTACAGAGTGATAGTAAGGGGAAAGATAGTGATGTGCTAAACATTCTTTTCCCAGGCGATGAAATATTCCAGCTTTGCCTCCCACATAAATCTGGCAGGAGAGCGCACAGGACATATGCGTCTGCAAAATCATCAATTAATCATTAACCCCTCTATTACCAACTATTTTTAATATGCCCATACGCACATGTACAATAAAAGTCACCGTTGCCTAAACAGGTATAATCACTTAACAAAATCTGTCATATAGGAGGTATCATTGTCATCCACCCGGCAGATTGTATACTGATAAGGGAACTGTACAGATTGCTTGGGGTCCGCTCGATATAGCCCTCTGTTTTCTACGCACTTCAAAGCTTTCTCCGATCTTGGGGAAGATAGGAGGCAGTTTCCATGACAACCCTCATCATCTCACTTTCAAGGACCTGTTTCCTTCTTCACAGCTGAGTGATGAGGAGAGCAATAGGGTTGTTTAAAGACACAAAGGACTTCATCCCTCCCTCCCCCCGAAGGATGGAGTCTGACAGAGTGCAACCTTGATTATTAAGCTTTCATTGCAAAATTTTCCCAGTGGTCTAAGGTGCTCGAGAAGAAAATAATCTCCATTTTGCCTATCAGGAAAAGGTTTCAAGCCCTCTCAGAAGTTTTATTAGAGATTTGAGGCACGTACAGGCGAGAGGGGACATCGCAGATATACTACCTCTATGTAAAAAAAAAATTGGGAAAAAAACTAGTCTTCAAGTAAAGCCCAAGGCTGCAGAGATTGTAGAACTGTCAGCAAGAGATAAGAAGTTGAAAAGATACAACGCAATGAGATTTTGCGATGTGGTTGTTAAGTTATGAATCGGGCTCTTCATGTCTTGGAGTCTAATTGCTCCTTTTAAAGGGAACCTGTCACCCCGTTTTTTGAGATTGAGCTATAAATACTGTTAAATAGGGCCTGTGCTGTGCGTTACTATAGTGTATGTAGTGTACCCTGATTCCCCATGTATGCCGAGAAATACATTACCAAAGTCGGCGTTTTCGCCTGTCAATCAGGCTGGTCTGGTCAGGTGGGCGTGTTCACAGCGTTCTTTTCTTCCCCAGGTTTCCGTTGGTGGCGTAGTGGTGTGCGCATGTCCAAGGTCCGGATTCCCTGTGCCCACGTGAAGACACAGCGCGCGATCTGCGCTGTCATTCCTTTCATCGGTGCGGGCGGCCATCTTCCTGGGGCCGCGCGTGCGCAGATGTAGTGCTCTGCTGCACGGGGCTTCAGGAAAATGGCCGCGGGATGCCGCGCGTGCGCAGAAGAGATCGCGGCGGCCATTTTCCCAAAGCCGAGTTTGCATTGTGTATAGGGGGCCGGCGCCTGAACTCTCTGGTTCTTATAGGAATCAGGTGCACCTGTTGTGAGTTCTGTTTTTGGGCTCCCTCTGGTGGTTACTGATGGTACTGGATGACTTGTGTTCTCTGCGGTCTCTGGTGTCCACCTGTTCCATCAGGTTATGGGAGTTTCATATTTAACCTGGCTTTTTTGTCATTTCTTCGCCGGCTATCAATGTAATCAGCGTGTCTTTTTACCTCTGCTACCTGCGTCTGTTATCTTCAGGACAAGCTAAGTTTTGATTTTCCTGTTCCACGTTTTGCTTAATTTTTGTCTTAGTCCAGCTTGCAGATATGTGATTCCTTGCTGCTGGTTGCTCTAGTGGGCTGAAATTACTCCTCATGTTCCATGAGTTGGCACATGAGTTCAAGTAATTTCAGGATGGTTTTTTGAAGGGTTTTTCGCTGACCGCGCAGTTCACTTTTGTATCCTCTGCTATCTAGCTTTAGCGGGCCTCATTTTTGCTGATTCTATTTTCATAACTACGTATGTGCTTTCCTCTCATTTCACCGTTATTACATGTGGGGGGCTGCTATTTCTGTGGGGTGTTTCTCTGGAGGCAAGTGAGGTCTGTGTTTCTTCTAATAGGGGAAGTTAATCCTTCGGCTGGCGCGAGACGTCTAGGAATCATCGTAGGCACGTTCCCCGGCTACTGCTAGTTGTGTGTTTAGGTTCAGGATCGCGGTCAGCTCAGGTTCCATCACGCTAGAGCTTGTTTTGTTTTTGTGCTTGTCCTTTTGTGATCCCCTACCATTGGGATCATGACATGCACCTGTCCAATCAGTTCCTGACCAATTACCAAGAGGCCTCCTGTATATAGTGCAGCTCCACCCTGTGCTCTGGGCCTGTGCAATGTGTTAGCTCAGTTAGTGTTTAGCTGCTGAGTTTGCCTGGCCTTGCTCTGAGTTACTCCCTCTCTGGAGGCTTTTCTCTGTGCTATTGCCTTGATCTTGTAGTCCGCCCTCCAGGAGGCAGAATATCCTGGTCCCTGTGTCTTTGTCCCTGTGTCTTGTTCTATTGCCTTGTCTGTACTTTGTCTTTTCTCGGTCTCCTTTTCTGTGGCTTCCTTCCCTGCTTTCTTTCCTTGTGTTTTCGCACTCTTGCGGCTCTGCACTCAGATCTTGCTTCGCACTCTCTGGCTTTGCTCTGTGGCTCCGCTCTTTGCGGTTCTATCTGGCTCCGCTCTTTGCGGTACTATCTGGCTCCGCCTCCTGTGTTTCTGCACTTGGCTCCGTCTCTGCTCTTGGCTCCGCCTCCAGCGTCTCCGCTCTTTGCTCCGCCTCCAGCGTCTCCGCTCTTGGCTCCACCTCCAGCGTCTCCGCTCTTGGCTCCGCCTCCAGCATCTCCGCTCTTGGCTCCGCCTCCAGCGTCTCCGCTCTTGTCTCCGCTCTTGGCTCCGCCTCTAGCGTCTCTGCTCTTGGCTCCGCCTCTAGCGTCTCCGCTCTTGGCTCTGCCTCTAGCGTCTCCACTCTTGGCTCCACCTCTAGCGTCTCCGCTCTTGGCTCCGCCTCTAGCGTCTCCGCTCTTGGCTCTGCCTCCAGCGTCTCCGCCCTTGGCTCTGCCTTCTCCTTCTCTTTTCTTAGTTCCACCTTCTACTTGTTACTTGGTCCTCCTGTGTGAACAGGTCCCTACCTGTTTCTTCATACCTCATTCCTTTCTGCTTGTTTCCTTTCCTGCACCTCCTGTGTGAACAGGTCCCTACCTGTTCCTTCATTCTCCTCTCCTTCTGGCTTGTTTCCGTACCTGCATCTTCTGTGTGTACAGGTCCCTACCTGTTCCTTCATCACACTCACAATAGGACTGCACTCGGGTGTCATCTGAGTGCAGCCTGATTTATACACCACATCAACCAGTCCTGTGTTCCTGCCAGTCCTGCCCTGCCTTCCAGTCCTGTCTTCTCTGCAGTGCCTCCCAATCCTGTGTTCCTGCCAGTCCTGCTGTTCCTGCCCTGCCTTCCAGTCCTGTGTTCCTGCTGTCCTAGCCAGTCCTGTTCTCTGCCGTGTCTCTGCCAGCCCTGAGTTCTCTGCCGTGTCTCTGCCAGCCCTGTCTCAGCCGTGCCAGCCTACTCGTCTGTGTTCCAGCCGTGCTCTTCTGCCAGTCCTGCCTAATGCCCGCACCAATCCTGGTGTTCCTGTCTCCCAAGTGGGATCAGCAGCCACAGCCAGACATCACCCTGGAGTAGCACCTGGCAGCTGCCTGCTGCACAAGCCTGTCCTCACCATCAGAGGCTCCAGTGAAAACCCAGGCAGCTGTCATAATCAAGCCCCTTCCAGGGTAGTCTGGTTTGTGGCACAGTGGGGCCACAAACCCCCCGAGCTCACGCCCACCAGTCAGGGCGTGAGCGTGATAGTAGACAAGGATCCAAATTCATCAATGATAATAGATGTGGTAGTGCCAAGTGACAGCAACATCAGAAAGAAGGAATATGAGAAGCTGGAGACATACCAGGGCATCAAAGGAGAACTGTAGAAGATGTGGAAGGTGAAGGCAACAGTGATAGGATCATTTGGAGCAGTGACCCCCTAAGTTGGAAGAATGGCTATAACAGATCTCAGGAGCATTATCTGAGCTCTCTGTCCAGAAAAGTGCAATGCTGGGAACAACTAAGATCCTGCACAGAACCCTCAAACTCCCAGGCCTATGGCAGAGGACCCAAGAATGAGAAAGGACAACAAAGCAACAAACACCCGTATTGGGGGTGAGAAGAAGATTTTTTTATATACACACACATATATAATATATAATAATATTTATATATATATATATATATATATATATATATATATATATATATATATATTTATATACAGGGTGGGCCATTTATATGGATACACCTAAATAAAATGGGATGGTTGGTGATATCAACTTCCTGTTTGTGGCACATTAGTATATGGGAGGGGGGAAACTATTCAAGATGGATGGTGGCCATTTTGAAGTCGGCCATTTTGGATCCAACTTTATTTTTTTCAGTGGGAAGAGAGTCATGTGTCGCATCAAACTTATTCAGAATTTCACAAGAAAAACAATGGTGTGCTTGGTTTTAACGTAACTTTGTTCTTTCATGAGTTATTTACAAGTTTATGGCCACTTGTAAAATGTGTTCAAAGTGCTGCCCATTGTGTTGGATTGTCAATGCAACCCTCTTCCCCCACTCTTGACACACCGGTAGCAACACTGCAGAAGAAATGCTAGCACAGGCTTCCAATATCCATTGTTTCAGATGCTGCACATCTCAGATCTTCAACAATAGCAGCAGGGTAGGTAATTAGAATAAAACATTACATTTAACCCTTTAATCCCATATGACGTACTATCCCGTCCAGGTGACCTGGGACTTAATTCCCAGGGACGGGATAGTACGTCATATGCGATCGGCCGCGCTCACGGGGGGAGCGCGGCCGATCGCGGCCGGGTGTCAGCTGCATATCGCAGCTGACATCCGGCACTATGTGCCAGGAGCGGTCACGGACCGCTCCCGGCACATTAACCCCCGGCACACCGCGATCAAAGATGATCGCGGTGTGCCGGCGGTGCAGGGAAGCATCGCGCAGGGAGGGGGCTCCCTGCGGGCTTCCCTGAGACGATCGGTACACGGTGATGTACTCACCGTGTACCGAGCATCTTCTCCCTGCAGTCCCCGGATCCAAAATGGCCGCCGGGCTGCATCCGGGTCCTGCAGGGAGCACTTCCGGGTCAGGATCAGGCTGCAGCTGCAGCTCTAATCCTGCCCGGCTGTATGTCAGATCACCGATCTGATAGAGTGCTGTGCACACTGTCAGATCGGTGATCTGTGATGTCCCCCCCTGGGACAAAGTGAAAAAGTAAAAAAAAAAATTTCCACACTTGTAAAAAAAAATAAAAAAAAAAATTCCTAAATAAAGCAGAAAAAAAAAAATATTATTCCCATAAATACATTTCTTTACCTAAAAAAAAACAAAAAAACAATAAAAGTACACATATTTAGTATCGCCGCGTCCGTAACGACCCGACCTATAAAACTGGCCCACTAGTTAACCCCTTCAGTGAACACCGTAAGAAAAAAAAAAAAAAACGAGCCAAAAAACAACGCTTTATTATCATAACGCTGAACAAAAAGTGGAATAACACGCGATCAAAAAGACTGATATAAATAACCATGGTACCTCTGAAAGCGTCATCTTGTCCCGCAAAAAACGAGCTGCCATATAGCATCATAACCAAAAAAATAAAAAAGTTATAGTCCTCAGAATAAAGCGATGCCAAAATAATTATTTTTTCTATAAAATAGCTTTTATCGTATAAAAGCGCCAAAACATAAAAAAAATGATATAAATGAGGTATCGCTGTAATCGTACTGACCCGAAGAATAAAACTGCTTCATCAATTTTACCAAACGCGGAACGGTATAAACGCCTCCCCCAAAAGAAATTCATGAATAGCTGGTTTTTGGTCATTCTGCCTCACAAAAAATCGGAATAAAAAGCGATCAAAAACTGTCACGTGTCCAAAAATGTAACCGATAAAAACGTCAACTCGTCCCGCAAAAAACAAGACCTCACATGACTCTGTGGACCAAAATATGGAAAAATTATAGCTCTCAAAATGTGGAGACGCAAAAACTTTTTTGCTATAAAAAGCGTCTTTCAGTGTGTGACGGCTGCCAATCATAAAAATCCGATATAAAAAACGCTATAAAAGTAAATCAAACCCCCCTTCATCACCCCCTTAGTTAGGCTAGGTTCACATTGCGTTAATGGGTTAACGCTAACGGACAGCGTTGCACGGCGAAAAGTCACAATTAATGCCGTGCAACGGGTCCGTTAGCACAACCATTGACAGCAATGTGATTTTCGGGTGTAGCGCATCGCTAGAGCGTGCCATTTTCGGCTCGCGCTAGCAAGGTGCCATTCTTTTGTGGCGCGCCTCAGACGCTGCTTGCAGCGTCCGCGGCGCGCCCGAGGTCCGATCCCCGATCTTCCAGAGCGGGGACGTTAACGCGACCACTAAACACGACACCTAAAAAGACATTGCGTTAGCGCAATCCGCTAGCGCTAAACGGATTTCCCTAACGCAATGTGAACCTAGCCTTAGGGAAAAATAATAAAATTAAAAAAAATGTATTTATTTCCATTTTCCCATTAGGGTTAGGGCTAGGGTTAGGGCTAGGGTTAGGGTTTGGATTACATTTACGGTTGGGATTAGGGTTGGGATTAGGGTTAGGTGTGTGTCAGGGTTAGGTGTGTGGTTAGGGTTACAGTTGGGATTAGGGTTAGGGGTGCGTTTGGATTAGGGTTTCATTTATAATTGTGGGGTTTCCACTGTTTAGGCACATCAGGGGCTCTCCAAACGCGACATGGCGTCCGATCTCAACTCCAGCCAATTCTGCATTGAAAAAGTAAAACGTGCTCCTTCACTTCCGAGCTCTCCCGTGCGCCCAAACAGTGGTTCCCCCCAACATATGGGGTATCATCGTACTCGAGACAAATTGGACAACAACTTTTTGGGTCCAAGTTCTCTTGTTATCCTTGGGAAAATAAAAATTTGGGGGGCTAAAAATCATTTTTGTGGGAAAAAAAAGGTTTTTATTTTCACGGCTCTGCGTTGTAAACTGTAGTGAAACACTTGGGGGTTCAAAGTTTTCACAACACATCTAGATAAGTTCCGTGGGAGGTCTAGTTTCCAATATGAGGTCACTTGTGGGTGGTTTCTACTGTTTGGGTACATCAGGGGCTCTGCAAATGCAACGTGATGCCTGCAGACCAATCCATCTAAGTCTGCATTCCAAATGGCGCTCCTTCCCTTCCGAGCTCTGCCATGCGCCCAAACAGTGGTTCCCCCCCACATATGGGGTATCAGCGTACTCAGGACAAATTGAACAACAACTTTTGGGGTCCAATTTATTCTGTTACCCTTGTAAAAATACAAAGCTGGGGGCTAAAAAATCATTTTTGTGAAAAAAAAAAAGAGTTTTTATTTTCATGGCTCTGCGTTATAAACTGTAGTGAAACACTTAGGGGTTCAAAGTTCTCACAACACATCTAGATAAGTTCCTTGGGAGGTCTAGTTTCTAATATGGGGTCACTTGTGGGGGGTTTGTACTGTTTGGGTTACATCAGGGGCTCTGCAAATGCAACGTGACTCCTGCAGACCAATCCATCTAAGTCTGCATTCCAAATGGCGCTCCTTCCCTTCCGAGCTCTGCTATGCACCCAAAAAGTGGTTTACCCCCACATATGGGGTATCGTCGCACTCAGGACAAATTGCACAACAACTTTTGTGGTCTAATTTCTTCTCTTACCCTTGGGAAAATAAAAAATTGGGGGCGAAAAGATCATTTTTGTGAAAAAATAAGATTTTTTATTTTTACGGCTCTGCATTATAAACTTCTGTGAAGCACTTGTTGGGTCAAAGTTCTCACCACACCTCTAGATAAGTTCCTTAAGGGGTCTACTTTTCAAAATGGTGTCACTTGTGAGGGGTTCCAATGTTTAGGCACACCAGGGGCTCTCCAAACGCAACATTGCGTCCCATCTCAATTCCAGTCAATTTTGCATTGAAAAGTCAAATGGCGCTCCTTTCCTTCCGAGCTCTGCCATGCGCCCAAACAGTGGTTTACCCCCACATATCGGGTATCGTCGCACTCAGGACAAATTGCACAACAACTTTTGTGGTCTAATTTCTTCTCTTACCCTTGGGAAAATAAAAAATTGGTGGCGAAAAGATTATTTTTGTGAAAAAATATGATTTTTTATTTTTACGGCTCTGCATTATAAACTTCTGTGAAGCACGTGTTGGGTCAAAGTGCTCACCACACCTCTAGATAAGTTCCTTAAGGGGTCTACTTTCCAAAATGGTGTCACTTGTGGGGATTTCAATGTTTTGGCACATCAGGGGCTCTCCAAACGCAACATGGCATCATATCTCAATTCCAGTCAATTTTGCATTGAAAAGCAAAATGGCGCTCCTTCCCTTCCGAGCTCTGCCATACGCCCAAACAATGGTTTACACCCATATATGGGGTATTAGCGTACTCAGGACAAATTGGCCAACAATTTTTGAGGTCCAATTTCTTCTCTTACTCTTGGGAAAATAAAAAATTGGGGGCGAAAAAATCATTTTTGTGAAAAAATATGATTTTTTATTTTTACGGCTCTGCATTATAAACTTCTGTGAAGCAATTGGTGGGCCAAAGTGGTCACCACACATCTAGATAAGTTCCTTAGGGTGTCTACTTTCCAAAATGGTGTCACTTGTGGGGGGTTTCAATGTTTAGGCACATGAGGGGCTCTCCAAACGCAACATGGCATCCCATCTCAATTCCTGTCAATTTTGCATTGAAAAGTCAAATGGCGCTCCTTTCCTTCCGAGCTCTGCCATGCGCCCAAACAGTGGTTTACCCCCACATATGGGGTATCAGCATACTCAGTACAGATTGTACAACAATGTTTGGCATCCATTTTATCATGTTACCCTTGGTAAAATAAAACAAATTGGAGCTGAAATAAATTTTGTGTGAAAAAAAGTTAAATATTCATTTTTATTTAAACATTCCAAAAATTCCTGTGAAACCCCTGAAGGGTTAATAAACTTCTTGAATGTGGTTTTGAGCACCTTGAGGGGTGCAGTTTTTAGAATGGTGTCACACTTGGGTATTTTCTATCATATAGACCCCTCAAAATGACATCAAATGAGATGTGGTCCCTAAAAAAAAATGGTGTTGTAAAAATGAGAAATTGCTGGTCAACTTTTAACCCTTATAACTCCCTAACAAAAAAAAATTTTGGTTCCAAAATTGTGCTGATGTAAAGTAGACATGTGGGAAAGGTTACTTATTAAGTATTTTGCGTGACATATCTCTGTGATTTAAGGGCATAAAAATTTAAAGTTGGAAAATTGCGAAATTTTCTAAATTTTCGCCAAATTTCCATTTTTTTCACAAATAAACGCAAGTTATATCGAATAAATGTTACCACTAAAATGAAGTACAATATGTCACGAGAAAACAATGTCAGAATCGCCAAGATCCGTTGAAGCGTTCCAGAGTTATAACCTCATAAAGGGACAGTGGTCAGAATTGTAAAAATTGGCCCGGTCATTAACGTGCAAACCACCCTCGGGGCTTAAGGGGTTAATATATTACATGAATAAAAGGCCCAAGGCCATAATGCATAGACAATCAAACCAACAATTAAAGTGCAAGTGCTCCAAATCAACAGTGCTCAAATTAGAAAGCTGGTGCGATCTCACCAAATTTGTCCTTCCTTTGTCCATGTTAGATAGCTTCCCATAGGGTCAAAGGATCCATTTATCTCGGACAGTCAGCCGATAGAGGGGGAGGAAACAGAATTGAACAATTCTAACATTACCACTCATTGTCATGCCCCTGCAGGCCGATTTCAAAATGGTTGCCATGGTGACCACCCATCTTGAAAAGTTTTCCCCCTCCCATATGCTACAGACATATATGTGTATATATTTAGACTTGAATAGGCAGGCAGTTGTAATTTGATCTCTCAGTGAGCCGGCAGTTGGTCTTATTTCGATCAAGACTGATTTTAGCAGTTTTTCATAATGAATGATAAGTATGGGAGGTGATGGAAGAGAAGAAGATGCTGATAAATGGAGAACAAAGCATATTTATATGATAAGTTGTGTACAAAGATTCTTAAATATGATTTTACAATTTTTTTTAACAAAAGTTATAGAAGTAATAGTGACTACATTTGTGGGTGGAATAACAAAAAAGATACAATTTAGAGAAGAAAATACAGTGATATGTTACTTTACCTGGAAAAATTGCTGTAACTTCAAAAAGACAATATATCGTACTGAAATTTGGACTAAACATACCTTGGTTCATGAGAAACTGATGCTCTGGTGCAGGTGTTTAAAACGTCCATCTTTCACATCCAAACACACCTGTGTAAGATGTGTACCGGGGTGTGTACCTCAGGATACTGTGAAGGCATAGTCGTGAAAACTGACTCCTACACTGTTCACTCACTGTTATTATTTTACTTAGTTATGTGGATGACTCAACCAGAAAACAGAAAACATTCGAAACATTATAGAGACATTCAGCCAGGAGACTGAGACCCTTGTTCTGTACAGTGTTGCGCCCAAACAATCTGCACCTACTATACTTTATATAAATCTACCTGCTGGCGTGCCTGTCTAAAGCGCCGGCCTGTAACCTGCTAACATCCTGGGAACTTTGGATAGTTATGAGTATCACGAATTGGCTACAGGCTCACCTACGGTACAGCACAACAGTTTATAATCTTATCATCAATTACCCCTCTGTCCCCCAACCAAACAAATATCCCTTCCCCGTCCCTATGTGACCTCAATGAACTTAGAGTTAAGGTACCTTCACACTGAACAACTTAACAACAATAACTATAGCGATCCGTGACGTTGCAGCGTCCTGGATAGCGATATCGTTGTTTTTGACATGCAGCAGCGATCTGGATCCTGCTGTGACATCGTTGGTCGGAGCTAGAAGGCCAGAACTTTATTTTGTCGCTGGATCACCCGCTGACATCGCTGAATTCAGCGATGTCTTCACTGGTAACCAGGGTAAATATTGGGTTACTAAGCGCAGGGCTGCGCTTAGTAACCCGATATTTACCCTGTTTACCATTGTAAATGTAAAAAAAAAACCACTACATACTTACATTCCGGTGTCTGTCGCGTCTCCCGGCGTTCTGCTTTCCTGCACTGTGTCAGCGCCGGCTGGCCGTAAAGCAGAGCACAGCGGTGATGTCACCGCTCTGCTTTACGGCCGGCACTCACACAGTGCAGGGAAGCGGACGCCGGGGGATGCGACAGACACCGGAATGTAAGTATGTAGTGTTTGTTTTTTTTTTACATTTACACTGGTAACCAGGGTAAACATCGGGTTACTAAGTGCGGCCCTGCGCTTAGTAACCCGATGTTTACCCTGGTTACCTGGGGACTTCGGCATAGTTGGTCGCTGGAGAGCTGTCTGTGTGACAGCTCTCCAGCGACCACACAATGACGAAACATTGATGCTGCAGCGATCGGCATAGTTGTCTAGATCGCTGCAGCATCGCTTAATGTGACGGTACCTTAATAGTCTGTCCTCATCTATATGGAAAACACCCAATTGTGATGACTATTTAGCTGTAAACTAAGTCTCTGGAAGTTGAGAAGTTGAACAATTACCCAGTGCTACAATGTTCCTCAGAAACTCTCTCCTAAAACAAAAAGAAATTCAAGTTCGGTCTGAAATCTATTGTGTGCCTGTATCGGCATATAGACGTAGATTAGGATTCTTAATTATGGAATAAACAGGAAACGTGACAGCAAATCTGAAACGTTGCGGACTCTGATTTTGGCAATAAACATGGCCTGAATCAGTCAATATACCTATCTAACTAACTACAGGCTCTATCTCATCCTTAAGTATTTTGGCACCAAAATTTAGGGGAGGTGCCTGCATGTTTACCCACTGCAGCAGCTCAAAGAGCCTTAGTTTTCTTACCAACCCAGTCTGCTCCAGACAAACAATTGGTGCATAATAACGAATGTGGGGTCCCTCAGGGAGATTAACGGTACCGCTGATTACTGTGACTCAACTACTCAGCATTCCAGGCTTTAATCTGACAGGTACTGACACTACTAGTTGGGTCTGACTGTTACCGTTTCTGCTGCTGCTCATCCCGGCCGCTTCACTTCCGGGTTCCGGTGCGCCGGCTTCTCTTCCCCCACTGCGCGGTCTGTTTCTCCTGCTGCTGCTCGTCCCCGCCACTCTGCTTCTGGGTCTCGGCGCTAATCCTCAGTTCACCTCTTCCCTGCTTCCTGTGTCTCACTCTGCCCGTGGGTCCGGTGTCAGCGCAAGTGCTCTGGGTTCCTTAGAGGGTGCATGCGCACCTCCCCCATACCTCCTTCCCTTGTATGCTAGGATCCAGAGATCTCTTACAGCCCATCCGGATAAGACCTATGGTATAAGAGGTGTTCCCTCCTGCATGCTGGTGCCTGATTGCCATATAGCCTCTGCTTGTTCATCTGGCCTGTACGCCCTTTCCTGTGCCTTTTGTCCATGCCTTTTGCCTCGTCCTGCCCGTTCTCCCTTTATGTTGTTTTATTGGTTCCCTCTCTCTGCTTCTTTTTGCCGCTCCTCCCATGCTTCCTTAATTCTCTTTTTTTCCCGCAGTCTTCTCCAGGCTCAGCAATCCTGCTATCCTGGTCAGACGTCCGCCTTCCAGGTCCTTCGGTTTTGTTCCTCCTTCCAGGTTCCCGTTCCACTGATCTCCATCCTTCCTTGGTCTTTCCCTAGTCCTAGTCCTCTTCCCTTCTGAGCCGCCCCTCTTGGTACGGCCACTGTGGTTTAGTGACATCTGGGCTTGCTCCTGACGGTCCCTGTATAGGGGTCGGTCTCCATTTGGTCCGCTCACCCAGGGGTAGGACTTTTCCACGTTGCAGATGGTCCACTCATATTCCTTTTCTCCTTTTAGCTCCCCACACACTATATACTCCCCTGATGGATCTCCAAAAAGGAAGAAATGCGTAGGGCGACTTTACACAATCTGGTGGGAACATCTTAGTAGCATTACTCGGAGACTGTCCTTGTGTTAGGGGTCAAGTTCCCACTTCTGCACAAGGGGAATCTTGGGCCATCTCCGCTGCAGTCTCCCATTCTTCTCCTGCTGCAGTGGAGTCTGCTCAGTGGAGACGTCGGTCCCAGCGTCTCGCTCAGTCTGACTCTGTGCAAAGGGTTACTGCTGCCTTTCCAGCTTCTGCCATTTTAGCCAGTACTGGGCAGCGGCAAATAGACGTTTTTGGGACTAAGTCCTACTTTTCCCCTTCTGAGCATGCCCAGGGTAAGATCTCTCATTGGAAATCAAGGGTCACATGCTCAGATACTGCAGCAAATCCTCTTGGTCCTCTAGGAAGGTCCTGACGGTGCTCAACTTCTGTGTCCGCCTCCCATTGGTCCTTCTGGGAAGATCCTGTACTTGCTGCAGCTATAAAAGGTTTGCATGACTGCACAACCATGCGCTAGTGTCCGTTTGAAATTGTGGGTGTGTTGATGAGTGCAAGTTGTTCTTTAAACATCCCCTCCCTTGTGTATGACTGCTCGCATAAGGTGAATGTCTGCTGTCTAGCACCTGACTAAGCTATCAGCATTAAACATACTATACAGCATCTATTGCTGTGACCGCCAGTGCGGCGCCGTGCGCTATTAGAGTGCTTTCCTGACCCAAGTCTGGGTGGTTGGTGGCGTCCGCCAGTGCGGCACTGCTCGCACTCTGTCTTGTGCTTAAATTTACTATTATTAGTTATAGTCTGACACCCAGTAGCGGTGTCGAGTGCAAGTGGTCTAGACGAACTCTATTCCCGAGTCTTGGGATTGAGTTCTGTGACTCCTTGCTTGTGCTCTTTGTGCGGTACCGCGGCCCTGTGACGTAACAGAGTTCGCTTCCACCGCCATATAGTGCAGCCATTTGCCAGCAGCAGGTTCTCTCCTGCACGGTAGACCCTGGGCTGCGAACGCACCAAATATCATCTCACCATTTACTCGGTGCGTTCCACCAGTCCTAACACCTTGTAAGGGTAGGAGCAATACAGGGGCATGACAGGGGATATCAGAAATCCCCCCCCCCCCTTCATATAGTCATCTATGCTCCTGCAGACCTGCAACCTGCAGAGAACTACTTCAACAGTGGTGAGATCAAACCATTTTTGATTGAACACTGGTAACTTTTCCACTATCACCTTATCACTTTCTGCTGTTTGCATGCGCTATTCAGTTTTAGTTAATATATTAAGAGTTATGTTTTATTTTATAGAATCTCTCCTTGCTAATTGGTCATAGATTTTTCTGAGAGTATTGACTAGTGGGTCATACAGACCTCACTATTGCTGCCTTTTCCATCTCTCAGCAACATGTCTGGCAGAAATCTCCTCATATCTGCACAGGTTCGGACACGATCAGCTCCAATCTGCCGATGCTCTGATCTCGTGGGATGCTTCCAAGAAAAAATGTTGTTTGATTCCCTTCCAGCACGTCATCACCCTGATCTTGTAGACTTCCCTTATGATGGCCGCACTTCCTCTTCCTGTGTTTCACATCATTTCAGGTTGTAGCTTCACCTCTGACATTCATTTTGCATCTTTTGTACAGTCTTTCAGTGATAATTAGGCAACATCGACATCTTGTGACCGAATGACAACATTATTGCAAAGTATCAAATCTATTTACAACAGGTACAGTATTATACTGATGAGGACACGGGTATACACATTTCTACAACTCTGCTGAGCCGACACACATCTCACACCTGCATGTGCCGTTCCATATTGTTTGATGCAGCCTTGGGTCATAGCCTGAATTTCTTACTGTATGTTCTTTTAGAGTGCCTATAATGTTCACGGTTTGTTACTGTACACACGACCTTTCAAATGGCCCAAAAAGAAAAAAAATCAGTCATCAAAGAAGGCTTCAATACAGGGCGAATTTTGACCCTCTTTAGAAACTAACTTTGACACCTCTTTGAGAACTCAGTTTTCCAATAAGTTTTCACAATGAGAACACGCTCCTCCAAACTGTATCTGTACATTTTTAAGAAATTAACAAAGAATTCAGCAGCAGTGAAATGTAACAACCACCCATAAACTAACAATGAAAGTTGTGCAGCAAGTCTATCGTGTCGTGGAGAAGACAAGTCACAAGGATGTTTCTCACCGCTGTGGTTCATTGCACTCTCTCTTCTTATGACCCAAAATATGTACAGTCTAAATTTCGGTACGATCAACAATATCTTTTAGATGTTACAGCAATGTTTTTGGGTGAAGCAGAGAGTGAATCTCCATGTATTATCCTGCATTGTTATTTACTGAGTAATGCAACAAATGCAGGAATGATGGCAAACAATTTATGTCAAGAAATGTGACAAACAAGGAATGCAACATTAGTGGGCAACAGATCGATAAACTTTAGCAAGTTCAGGAACAGTAGTCAGCATTGTGAAAGGGACCTCGAGAACTCTAGGTTAGCAGCTGATTGGATGGGGATGATGGACTTAGGAAGAGAGAGCGGCAGCAGCAGGTGAAGAAAGCTGGCAGCAATGGTCAATACGTGACGCTAAAGAGCGGTTATTCACTAGGGCAATGGGCAATCATAGAAAAATAACTGCTGCCAAAGCAGCCTGTAAGTTTGTTGGTCAATTCAGATTTTATCTTGAGGCTGTCCCATTCACTCTTGTGGACTCAACATGTCCATGGATGTAAGGCCATATTTTCATTTTGCAAGGGCGACATTTATTTTCTTTCATACAACATCTTTCTAATGCTTTCTCAAGTGAAAAGAGGTACTTAGCGGGTTTGGAAAAGATAATCTTATAACCAAGGTCATATTGAGACTGTATGAAGAAACGGCCTGTTAAAGTTGGCGCAAAGCACTGAATATATTTATTAGAAGAGATAGGTGCATTCACAACCCGGGATCCACCGTGCAGGAAAGAACCTGCTGCTAAGTAAGGCGGTGAAGTAAATTAGTATAAACGAACTCTGTTACTTCACAGAACCCGTAGTAAAGAGAACGCTCTGCCCTGTTTAGCTCACAGGGAACACAGCTACTGAGTAGAGCCGACAGTGGTCATGCAGTCACAACCAAACATGCTGCTCCTCTCCGGGTGAGCCGGAATTCTAATGGCTATTAGCCAGCCCTGAATTCACTCATGAGAATCTCCTCCCCGGAGGTGCCAGTATTCTAGGGGCTTATTTCAGCCGGGTCCCTGACCACACACACGACCTCTGAGCTCGTACATATTTGATACTAGCGCATGGCCGTGCGGTCATGAGAACTTTTTATAGCTAGAGCACCTACAGGACCTTCCAAGAAGGACCAATGGAAGGCTGCCACAGAACTTGATCAGGTACAGGACCTTCCTGGACGACCAATGGAAGTTGCTGCAGTACCTGAGCATGTGACCCTTGATCTCCACTGAGAGAAATTACCCTGGGCATGCTCAGTGTGTGCAAAGCAGGACTTAGTCTCAGAAAAGCCTGCTCACCGCAGATCAGTGCAGGGTACAATAGCAGAGCCTGGAGAGGCAGCAGTAACCCTTTGCACAGTACCAGATCCAGTGAGACGCCGGGACCGACGTCTCCGCTGAGCAGGTTCCACTGCGGCCGATGCAGAATGGGAGACCGCAGCAGACATGTTTCGAGATTCCCCCTGTGCAGCACCGGGAACTCGACTCCTAACATTACCCCCCCCCCTAGGGCCTCCCCCCTTGAGCCTCGCTACGCTAAAAACCTGCAATGAGCAGCGGCGCCCGAATGTGCTCCACAGGTTCCCAGGTTCTATCTTCTGGACCGTGACCCTTCCAGTCCACCAGATAAAATTTTTTGCCACGTACCACCTTGCACCCCACGATAGCATTCACCTCAATCTCATCTGTGGATGAACCCGATATTCCAGCAGATGACTCAGAAAACCAGGACAAATGAACGGGCTTTAAGAGGGAAACGTGAAAAGTGTCGGTGATGCCAAGGCGTGGAGGAATAGCCAAACGGTAGACCACAGGGTTGTCCTGTTCCAGAACTTTGAACGGGCCAATGTAGTGAGGCGCAAACTTAGTGGACTCAACTCGCAGCCTGATGTTACGGGCGGAGAGCCACACTAAGTCACCAGGAGCAAAGGTCGGAGCGGGGCGCCGGTGTGTATCAGCAGAAACCCTCATTCTCTCCTTGGAGGCCCGGATGGCATCCTGTGTGCGGTCCCAAATGTCACGTGCCTCCACCGCCCAGTCTGTCACCCTAGAATCAGTGGATGACATGGGCATAGGCACAGGGACACGCGGATGCTGGCCGTAATTAAGGAGAAAAGGAGTCTGCCCAGTGGAATCGGCTACGGCGTTGTTCAAGGCAAATTCCGCCCAAGGTAGCAAAGATGCCCAGTCATCCTGACTAGCAGAGACCAAATGTCGCAAGTATGTCACCAGAGTCTGGTTGGTCGTCTCTACCAACCCATTCGTCTCGGGATGGTATGCAGAAGAGAGATTCAATTCTATGCTGAGTAAACGGCAGAGCTCTCTCCAAAACCGAGACGCGAACTGGGGACCTCGGTCGCTGATAATTTTATCAGACATTCCATGTAAACGGAAAATACTGTATGCTTAATGAATAACGCCACCAAGGCCCATGCAGAAGGTAACCGTGGAAGCGGCACCAAGTGCACCATCTTAGAGAAATGCTCGGTGACAACCCAGATAACGGTGCAGCAACGAGACTTGGGTAAGCCCACCACGAAGTCCATCCCGACCATTTCCCAGGGCCTGTCTGCACCGGTAGGGGGTAAAGCAACCCAGCAGGCCGTTGCCGAGGAGACCGATTCTGGGCACAGGAAGCGCACGCCCGAATATAGTCCCCGACATCACGGGCCATATGTGGCCACCAGTATGTTCTCGCCAAAAGCTCAATGTCCCTTTGGTCCCAAAATGCCCACCCACTCTGGACGAGTGAGCCCAAGAGAGAACCTCCGGTCGCAAATTCTCTGGCACGAAAGTCTTGCCTGGGGGCACAGACTCTAGCGAAACCGGAGCTACAGTTCTCAGGCTCTCATAAGGGACAATAAGCCGAGGCTCCTCCTCCTCCCCAGATGACACTACGGAGCGGGAGAGAGCGTCGGCACGAATGTTCTTCTCCTTGGAGAGAAAATGAAGAGTAAAATGAAATCGGGAGAAGAACAGGGACCTGGCGAGAATTCAGCCGCTGGGCCATCTGTAGATATACCAAGTTTTTGTGGTCAGTGAAAACCTGGAAGGGAAAGTGAGCCCCCTCCAAGAGGTGTCTTCACTCTGAGAAAGCCAACTTCATGGCTAGCAACTCCTTGTCCCTGATGGAATAATTCCTCTCCGCTGGTGTGAAGGTCTTGGAGAAGAAGCAGCAAGGATGCTTCCGACTTTGAGCATCCTTTTGGAAAAGGACTGCTCCAGCACCAACGGATGAGGCATCCACCTCCATGATAAATGGCTTATCTACATCGGGGCGATGTAGAATGGGAGAGCTAGCAAAGTGTGACTTAACCGAGAGGAAGGTCTTGGAGACATCCTCCAACCACAACTTGGGATTTGCTCCCTTCTTGGTGAGGGCAACCAAGGGAGCTACCAAAGTTGAGAAGTGTGGGATGAACTGACGATAGTAGTTAATGAACCCCATAAAGCGCTGCACCGCTTTAAGTGAATGGGGTTCCTGCCAGTCCATCACAGGCTGTAGCTTGGCAGGATCCATAGCAAAACCCTGGGCAGAAATGATATAACCAAGGAAAGGCAAGGACTCCTGCTCAAACACACACTTCTCCAACTTGGCGTAGAGGGAGTTTGCCCGTAAGAGGTCGAAGACTTTGCGAACATCTCTCCAATGGGAGTCAATATCTGGAGAGTAGATGAGAATATCATCCAGATAGACTACGACTGAGGTGGTGAGCATATCCCGGAAGATGTCGTTCACAAAGTCTTGGAAAACGGCTGGGGCATTACAGAGCCCGAAGGGCATCACCAGATATTCATCGTGCCCATCCCTGGTGTTAAAAGCCGTCTTCCATTCGTCCCCCTCACGGATGCAAATCAGTTTGTAAACTGTTATGATCTGGTTGTTTAGGAACAACATGAGACAAGCTCTGAGGGAGGTGGTATCTGTACTGACCGCAAACCCTGAACCTAGCAGCGCAACTAAAAATATCCGTGGGGGGTACCTGACGCTCCCTAGATCCCTCGGCACAGCCTAAGATCTAACTTCCCCTAAAGATGGAAACAGGAAACCTATCTTGCCTCAGAGAAAATCCCCAAAGGAAAGATAGCCCCCCACAAATATTGACAGTGAGAGGAGGGGAAAATAACATATGCAGAAATGAAATCAGATTTTAGCATAGGAGGCCAGTCTAGCTTGATAGATAGGACAGGAAAGGATACTGTGCGGTCAGTATAAAAACTACAAAACAATCTACACAGAGTTTACAAAATCTCCACACCTGACTAAAGGTGTGGAGGGTAAATCTGCTTCCCAGAGCTTCCAGCTAACAGAAAAAAATCCATACTGACAAGCTGGACAAATATAGAATGCACAGAACAATAAGTCCACAACATGTGGACTGAAATGAGCAAAGCCAGAACTTATCTTTGCAGAACTGGTCAGGAAACCAGGAGAATCCAAGCAGAGATGTGAATCCAGCCAGGAACATTGACAAGTGGCACAGGCTGAAGAAAGAGCCAGACTTAAATAGCGGACAATAAGTGGAGGCAGCTGATGACAGCTAACTCCAAGGAGCAGCCATACCACTAGAAACCACAAGAGGGAGCCCAAGAGCAGAACTCACAAAAGTGCCACTTACAACCACCGGAGGGAGCCCAAGAGCGGAATTCACAACAGTAAGCACCCCGCAGATCTAATTTAGTAAATACCCTTGCTCCCTGTAGCCTATCAAAAAGCTCAGATATCATGGGTAGTGGATACTTGTTCTTAACTTTGATGGCGTTAAGACCCTGTAGTCTATGCATGGACGTAAGTCTCCACTCTTCTTCTATACGAAGAACCCAGCCCCTGCAGGTGACACTGACTTCCTAATGAATCCTCTTGCCATATTCTCTTGGATGTACTGAGACATTGCCTCCGTCTCCGGGAGAGATAATGGATAGACTCGACCCCGGGGAGGCTCAGCACCAGGCAAGAGGTCAATAGGACAGTCATAGGGGCGGTGAGGCAGAAGGGTCTCTGCAGCCCTTTTGGAGAACACGTCCGCATAGGGCCGATAGTGTTTGGGTAGTCAGGAAAGATCTGCGGGTACCTCTGTTGTAGCAACCTGAACGCACTCCCTCTGACATCTACCCTCACAGGATTTACTTGATCCCCAAATTCTCCCTGAGGACCACTCTATATGAGTAGAATGATAGCGTAGCCATGGTATCCCCAACAGGACCTCATCAATTCCCTCAGGAATGATTAATAGAGAGATAATCTCCTGATGTGATGGAGACACAGAAAGAGTGAAAGGAATGGTTTGGTGGGTAATCTGTGAGGGTAGTTTCGACCCATTTACCACTCGAACGGTTACTGGTTTGTTGAGCATCACCAGGGGTATTGCGTGACGCTGGGCGAAAGCGGATGACATAAAATTACCCTCCATCCCAGACTCCACACATAGCTCTACCATAAGAGTGGATGGGCCTATGGTAATTGTCCCCTTGAAGGACAACTTAGAGGCAAACGTCGCCGTGTCTAGTGTACCTCCTCCAAATGCCACTAGATGCTGACGTTTCCCCGACCGCTGAGGACACTTGGAGGCAAGATGTCCTGACTGCCGGCAAACATGACAGACCTTAAGTGCACGAGAGGACTGGGAGTTGGACCCCGCTCGTGTCACCTCTATGGCCTCAAGTGACTCAGACGCCTGGACTGGAGATTCCAAAGGCCAGCCAAAACGTCCAACCTTCGCTCGTGAAAACAAAGGTCTATGCGAGTTGATACAGCTATGAACTCCTCCAGTGTGTCGGGAATCTCCCTAGTGGCCAAAGCATCCTTCACATGGTCAGCCAGCCCCCTCCAAAATACAGGAATGAGGGTTTTATCTGGCCATTCCAACTCAGACGCTAATGTCCGGAAGTGGACGGCAAAATGGCTGACCATGGTCGAACCCTGAGTCAAGGCCAGCAGTTGGAGCGCTGTATTATGGGTGACTTGAGGTCCTACAAATACCTGTTTCCGAGTGTCCAGAAACCAAGGAACACTCCGCACCACATGATCGTTGTGCTCCCACAGCAGCGTAGCCCACTCCAAAGCTCTGTCCAACAGGAGAGAGATTATGAATCCCACCTTTGCCCGCTCTGTGGGAAAACGTGCAGCCAGGAGCTCGAGATGTATACCACACTGGCTCACAAAACCCCTACAGGACTTACTGTCCCCAGATAATTTTTCAGGCAATGGGAGGTGAGAAAGTCGGAACAGAGGTGGCAGTGGGTAAAGCTGCTGCAGCCATGCTAGCAGCCTGAACAGCTATTGCGGTAATATCCACCGCCGAGGTTGCACGCTCAAGAGACGCCAACCGGCCCTCCAGCAGCTGGATGTACCCCTGCAATCGCTGTTCATCCGCCATTACTTAGCCAGATCCTGGCACTAGTATACTGTTAGTGTTGGCGGAACGCACCGAATATATTTATTAGAAGAGATAGATGCGTTCACAACCCGGGATCCACCATGCAGGAAAGAACCTGCTGCTAAGTAAGGCGGTGAAGTAAATTAGTATAAACGAACTCTGTTACTTCACAGAGCCCGTAGTAAAGAGAATGCTCTGCCCTGTTTAGCTCACAGGGAACACAGCTACTGAGTAGAGCAGACAGTGGTCATGCAGTCCAAACCAAACACGCTGCTCCTCTCCGGGTGAGCCGGAATTCTAATGGCTATTAGCCAGCCCTGAATTCACTCATGAGAAACTCCTCGTCGGAGGTGCCAGCATTCTAGGGGCTTATTTCAGCCGGTTCCTGACTGCATACACACAAAAACTCCTCGCCAGAGGTGCCAGCATTCTAGGTGCTTATTTCAGCCGGGTCCCTGACCACACACACGACCACACTGGCGCTGAGCTCGTACATATTTGATACTAGCGCATGGCCGTGCTGTCATGAGAACCTTTTATAGCTGTAGCACCTACACGACCTTCCAAGTAGGACCAATGGAAGGCTGCCACAGAACTTGATCAGGTACAGGACCTTCCTGGAGGACCAATGGAAGTTGCTGCAGTACCTGAGCATGTGACCCTTGATCTCCACAGAGAGATCTTACCCTAGGCATGCTCAGTGTGTGCAAAGCAGGACTTAGTCCCAGAAAAGCCTGCTCGCCCTGCAGACCAGTGTAGGGTACAATAGCAGAGCCTGGGAAGGCAGCAATAACCCTTTGCACAGTACCAGATCCAGTGAGATGCCGGGACCGACGTCTCCGCTGAGCAGGCTCCACTGCGGCCGATGCAGAATGGGAGACCGCAGCAGACATGGCTCGAGATTCCCCCTGTGCAGCGGCGGGAACTCGACTCCTAACATGGCCTATCTTAAAAGGGCTCCCATGGACAAACTTTGTACTTGCAGCTCCATTTAGCAGATTGAATGAATGCAGTAGTGTTTAGCCATTTGCGTCTATACAAGGATCTTCACTGCAAAGGCCACTGAGTGGCATCCACAGATTATATGCTGGCTGGTGGTGAGAGTTAGCAAAATAGTAGTAGTCATAGCAAGGCAGAACCAGTGGGATGGAACAAATGATTGAATCAGCAGGCAGTAACGAGAACAGGATGACAGCAGGGATCAACACCAGAGAGATGTAATGAAGGATATAACCAGAATGCAGGTGAAGGCTAAGGCAGCCCAGAGTCAAGGCCAAATATCTATCTAGATATGACTTCATTCACAAATCTGTTTTTGTCTTACATGTTCTATCCATGGTTTTGCTGATAGAACATGTTCCCGTTTGTAGCCTATAAGCATTTTCGTGTGTCCCTTTTTCCTGTCCTTTTTTTCTCAGGACAACAAATTAAAATGTAGACATGTCCATTTCTGATCTGAGTTTTTTATCAAAATTACCAATTCGAGTCAATGGGTCAGTGAAAAAGTCAGACATCCCTGTTGCATCCCAATGCTGTCAATTTCAATGACCCTTAAATGAATGATCATTTGTAACTAGTAAGTAAAATTTATGGGTCAAAAATTGTTATAAATTTCCCAGGGAAAATGATAATCATTGTTTCTGACCTCTATGACACAACCGTTTCGTTAGCATACCAAGTGGCTAGATAATAATTGGACAGTGTCTAACAGAATTAAAGCTGCCTATTAATCAACCCTGTGGCTTTCACAATAGTAAGGAAGGTCTGCTTGGACAATCTAAGCCTACAAATCCCAGAGCTCTTATATTCCAAATTGAATCTAGAAAATGACACTGTTGGGCTTTTGTATAAGGTGCAGGCAATTTATAAAATGAGATTTTATTGCTAACTTGGCACAGAGAAATACAGAACCATCTTCACCTGATTTGGTTCACTGGGTGATGTCTCATTTTAAGAAGCCTCTGTATTAGCACAATGCTGATGAGCTTGGCACGCTAATATTTATAGCATCCTATACTGCTGAATCGCCAGATAATTAAATGCCAGCCTCTACCTGCTGTATGCCCAGTAAATACCTTCTTACCGTGCATTAATTATGGAAACATCTGATCTTTTCCTGTTCTGTCTGTATAACATATTAACACCTAAGCCTTTTTAGGTTTAATTATGGGAGCTGTCCCCATCATGCACATCTTCTTATGTGTTCAGTCAACTGGAGAGCTGCAAAAGCATGTAGACGCAAAGCACAGCTGACAGCAAGCGGCAAAGTTACCTCCAATAAATGCTACAAAAATAACCATGTTTATTGTCACGCACAAGATTATTAACTGTTTATGGAATGCTGTAGAGTTCAAGACAATTTTGCCCCAAATTTTCTCTACTAAATTTTTTATTTACTCATATTTTATGTGGTTGATTGGAAATTATTGAAGTACACCTCAAAAGACATCATAACAAATCACATTTCTTTGTTTTCAAATCTTACATTTGATAAGATGGATAATTTGCCATCAGATCAGAACTCTCCTACTGGATCAGCTAAAAGTGCTGTTAATGATGGTGTGGCTATGGGACCTCTTCATCTTTCATGATCGAGAAGATCTTCACAGAACATCACATGTGCCAAAGGATTGAATTTAGATTAAGTTAGGCTTGAATTGAAGTATCTCCATATATCAATTTCCATGCATCTTTATAGCTACGTGCCCCCATCACATCAGGTAAAAGTAATCCAAATCCGATGATGTGGTCATAAACAATTGATCATATAATTTTGTATTGGGTCTTCTCAACTCTCCGTTGACAGATGATGTCGGCAGAGATAAGGATTTGAATTTAATTGCTTGATTCTTTTGTTCTGTAGGCAGAGAAACTGCTCCCAGATGAGTCTAGCTTTGGCTTACTCTGCTCTTCCCATAGAGAACTTACCAAATGAAGGAGTTGGGAAAGAAAACGGTCAGCCAAATGGGACATTTTTATAGTGTATGACCCTCTAAAAGGGGGTGTCCAGGCTGCAGTTATTGTATATGTGTAATAAACTTAGTGCTAAGTGCAGTGGAGATCAGTACCATGGGTCAGAAAAGAGGCAGAGAGACAATAGGTTAAGAGTTCAAGAATATTTATAATGATATGCAGGTAAACAGCTATGACACAGCAGGTTAGTAGCAGACAGAGCTGGATAAGCAGTAAGCACGTGTACAGACCGTGGAAGTTCAAGTATGTCAGATCCAGAGACCTGGAGACCAGAGCAGGCCTCCTAGCAGAGAGCAGTCCAGCGGCAGAGATGAGTGCAGAGCAGATCCAGGGAAGCAAGTCTTTGCAATGAAGAGATGTAGAACTGGAGACAGATGGGGTATCCCAAAGTAACGAAGAAACCAGCAAGATAGCAGTTCTTCCAGCTTGATCACAAGTCAGGAACAAGATACTCAAGCAATGAGTATATATTCAGAGCTCCCTTAAATACACCACAGACAGGAACAAGGAAAATCTGACAGGAAACAAGATGGCCCCCGTGAGGCCAATGACTCCATCTTAGGTAAGGGCAAAAGTAACTGAACTGAGGGCAAACAGCAACTAGAAACAGATATACAGTCCAAGTCCTTACAATTTGACTACAGACTTGTCAATCTTCACTGCATGCCCAGTGCGCGCTGTCAGGATTCTTCTGTTACGGTTCCTGGTGCATGGTGTCATGTCACTGCAAATATGGGAGTTGAATACTACAGTAGACGTGTCTGGCCTCGGTCAATTATCTTGTATTGAGTGAGGCCATGCATTTCTAGTCGGCACCTGATCGCATGTTTGCTAGTCACATACTTGTGGTCACATGCCCGTGCACTCTCTGCACCAGAGACAGAGAATCCTGACTGTTTCCACTTGTCAGTATTCCAGGTTTTCCAAATCACCTTGTGAATGATCTTGCCCTTTGTTAAGATGGAGTTTGCTGTTTTTGTCTGCCCTACTTACTGTTTGTTTGTTTAAAACCTGGTTCAGGTGTCAGCTTCCTTGCTGGAGTATTCTGCTTCTGTTCCTCTTCAGCTCAGCTGCTTGTTCTGAGTGTGCCTCTACCTCTGGCTCTGGACATTCTCTGCGTATGTAAGCTACACTCTCTATGTTATCATTAGTCTGTTGACTTTGGGACTTAACCCTTGGTTTAATCCTCTTGGTAAGAACTGTGTTTTTGAACTATGTTTCTGGACTATGTTTCTGGACTGTGTGTTGCTACTTAACCCCTTAGTGACAGAGCCAATTTGGTACTTAATGACCGAGCCAATTTTTGCAATTTTGACCACTGTCACTTTATGAGGTTATAACTCTGGAACGCTTCAACGGATCCCGCTGATTCTGAGATTGTTTTTTCGTGACATATTGTACTTTATGATAGTGGTAACATTTATTCGATATTTCTTGCGATTATTTATGAAAAAAACGGAAATATGGCGAAAATTTTTAAAATTTTGCAATTTTCAAACTTTTTATTTTTATGCCCTTAAATCAGAGAGATATGTCACGAAAAATAGTTAATAAATAACATTTCCCACATGTCTACTTTACATCAGCACAATTTTGGAAACAAATTTTTTTTTTGTTAGGGACTTATAAGGGTTAAAAGTTGACCAGCAATTTCTCATTTTTACAACACCATTTTTTTTTAGGGACCACATCACATTTGAAGTCATTTTGAGGGGTCTATATGATAGAAAATAATGAAGTGTGACACCATTCTAAAAACTACACCCCTCAAGGTTCTCAAAACCACATTCAAGAAGTTTATTAACCCTTTACGTGCTTCACAGCAACTGAAACAATGTGGAAGGAAAAAATGAACATTTCACTTTTTTTTGCAAACATCTTAATTCAGAACCACTTTTTTTATTTTCACATGTGTAAAAACAGAAATGTAACCATAAACTTTGTTATGCAATTTCTCCTGAATACGCCAATACCCAATATGTGGGGGTAAACCACTTTTTGGGCGCACCGCAGAACTTAGAAGTGAAGGAGCGCCGTTTGACTTTTTCAATGCAGAATTGGCTGGAATTGAGATCGGACGCCATGTCACGTTTAGCGAGCCCCTGATGTGCCGAAACAGTAGAAACTCCCCACAAGTGACACCATTTTGGAAACTAGACCCCTTAAGGAACTTATCTAGATGTGTGGTGAGCACTTTGAACCCCCAAGTGCTTCACAGAAGTTTATAACGTAGAGCCGTGAAAATAAAAAATCGCTTTTGTTTACACAAAAATGATTTTTTCGCCCACAAATTCTTATTTTCACAAGGGTAACAGGAGAAATTAGACCACTAAAGTTGTTGTGCGATTTCTCCTGAATACGTCGATACCCTATATGTGAGGGTAAACCACTGTTTGGGCGCACCGCAGAGCTTGGAAGTGAAGGAGCGCCGTTTTACTTTTTCAATGTAGAATTGGCTGGAATTGAGATTGGATGCCATGTCGCGTTTGGAGAGCCCCTGATGTGCCTAAACAGTAGAAACCCCCCACAAGTGACCCCATTTTGTAAACTAGACCCCTTAAGGAACTTATCTAGATGTGTGGTGAGCACTTTGAACCCCCATGTGCTTCACAGAAGTTTATAACGTAGAGCCGTGAAAAAAAAAATTGCATTTTTTCTACAAAAATGATCTTTTTGCCCACAAATTTTTATTTTCACAAGGGTAACAGGAGAAATTGGACTGCAATCGTTGTTGTCCAATTTGTCCTGAGTATGCTGGTACCCCATATGTGGGGGTAAACCACTGTTTGGGCGCACGGCAGAGCTCGGAAGGAAGGAGCGCCGTTTTGGAATGCAGACTTTGATAGAATGGTCTGCGGGAGTTATGTTGCGTTTGCAGAGCCCCTGATGTACCTAACCAGTAGAAACCCTCCACAAGTGAACCCATTTTGCAAACTAGACCCCCCAAGGAACTTATCTAGATGTGTGGTGAGAACTTTCAATGCCCAAGTGCTTCACAGAAGTTTAGAATGCAGAGTCATGAAAATAAAAAATATTTTTTTTTTCCACAAAAAAGATATTGTAGCCCCCAAGTTTTTATTTTCACAAGGGTAACAGGAGAAATTGGACCACTATAGTTGTTGTTCAATTTATCCTGAGTACGCTGATGCCCCATATGTGGGGGTAAAACACTGTTTGGGCGCACGGCAGAGCTCGGAAGGGAAGGAGCGCCTTTTTGGAATGCAGACTTTGATAGAATGGTCTGTGGGCATTATGTTGCGATTGCAGAGCTTTGATGTACCTAAACTGTAGTAACCCCCCACAAGTGACCCCGTTTTGGAAACTAGACCCCCCAAGGAACTTATATAGATGTGTGGTGAGAACTTTGAATGCCCAAGTGCTTCACAGAAGTTTATAATGCAGAGTCATAAAAAAAATATATATATATTTTTCCACAAAAAAGATTTTGTAGCCCCCAAGTTTTTATTTTCACAAGGGTAACAAGAGAAATTGGACCCCAGAAGTTGTTGTCCAATTTATCCTGAGTACGCTGATGCCCCATATGTGGGGGTAACCCTCTGTTTGGGCGCACGGCTGAGCTCAGAAGGGAGGGAGCACCATTTGACTTTTTGAGCGCAAAATTGGCTGTTGTGTTTGGAGACCCCCTAATGTACCTATACAGTGGAAACCTCCCAATTCTAGCTCCAACCCTAACCCCAACACACCCCTAACCCTAATCCCAACCTGATCCATAATCCTAATCACTAACCCTAACCATAATCACAACCCTTACCCCAAAACAACCCTAATGTCAACCCTAACCATAACCCTAATCAAAACCCTAAATCCAACACACCCCTAATCCTAATCTCAACCCTAACCTCAAACCTAACCCTAATCCCAATACACCCCTAATCACAACCCTAACCTTAACCCTAATCCCAAACCTAACCCTAATCCCAAGCGTAACCCTAATGCCAACCCTAACCCTAATACCAACCCTAATCCAAACCCTAACCCTAATCCCAACTCTAACCCTAACTTTAGCCCCAACCCTAGCCCTAACTTTAGCCGCAACCCTAACCCTAGCCCTAAAGCTACTTTCACACTTGTGTCGTTTGGCATTCCGTCACAATCCGTCCTTTTGGACAAGAAACGGATCCTGCAAATGTGCCCGCAGGATGCGTTTTTTGCCCATAGACTTGTATTGCCGACGGATCGTGACGGATGGCCACACGTCGCGTCCGTCGTGCACTGGATCAGTTGTGTTTTGGCGGACCGTCGGCACAAAAAAAGTTCAATGAAATGTTTTTTTGTACGTCGCATCCGCCATTTCTGACGGCGCATGCGTGGCCGTAACTCCGCCCCCTCCTCCCCAGGACATAGATTGGGCAGCAGATGCGTTGAAAAACTACAGCCACTGCTGCACTGCACAATTTTCACAACGTGCGTCGGTATGTCGGGCCGACGCATTGCGACGGCCCCGTACCGACGTAAGTGTGAAAGAAGCCTAACCCTAAATTTAGCCCCAACGCTAACCCTAAATTTAGCCCCAACCCTAACCCTAAATTTAGCCCCAACCCTAGCCCTAACCCTAACCCTAGCCCTAACCCTAACCCTAGCCCTAACCCTAGCCCTAACCCTAGCCCTAACCCTAGCCCTAACCCTAACCCTAACCCTAGCCCTAACCCTAACCCTAATTTTAGCCCCAACTGCTGTTCTCCTGCCAGCCAGCAGATGGAGACAGATGGCGGGCGCACTGCGCATTCGCCCGCCATTTTCTTTTGCCGGCGGCCAGGAGGAGCAACAGAAGGATCCAGGGACACAGGTGAGTATGATAGGGTCCCCGAATCCCCCTATTTCTCTGTCCCCTGATGTACGATCACATCAGAGGACAGAGAATTACACTTTACTTTTTTTTTTTTTTTTTTTTTGCGGTCGCCGGTAAACAGTTAATTACCGGCGATCGCAAAACAGGGGTCGGTAAAACCGACCCCGATCATGCTCTTTGGGGTCTCGGCTACCCCCGGCAGCCGAGACCCCAAAGATTCTCGCGGGGCCGGCCGGCGGGCGCATGCGCAGTGCATTTTGAAGATGGCGGCGCCCACCGGGAGCCACGAGGAGCACCGGGGGAGACAGGTAAGTATTGGGGGGCTACCTGGGACCCCTTTTCTCTGTCCTCCGATGTGCGATCACATCGGAGGACAGAGAAATTAAAAAGAGATCGCTTTTTTTTTTTTTTTTGCAATCGCCGGTAAACGGTTAATTACCGGCGATCGCAAATGCGGGGTGGGTAAAAAAAAACCCGAATCATGTTCTCTGGAGTCTCGGCTACCCCCGGCAGCCGAGACCCCGGAGAAAATCCGACTCTAGGGGGTGCTATTTACTTTTTGCACAGCGCCGTTAATTAACGGCACTGTGGTTTAAGTACCCTTAGCGGCCGCCGTTAAAAGGCATATCGGCGGTCGCTAAGGGGTTAATCCTTCATTTACTCCCCCGGTGGGAGCTGTTGGAAACAACACCTGTATAATACAGTGGGGCAAAAAAGTATTTAGTCAGTCAGCAATAGTGCAAGTTCCACCACTTAAAAAGATGAGAGGCATCTGTAATTTACATCATAGGTAGACCTCAACTATGGGAGACAAACTGAGAAAAAAAAATCCAGAAAATCACATTGTCTGTTTTTTTAACATTTTATTTGCATATTATGGTGGAAAATAAGTATTTGGTCAGAAACAAACAATCAAGATTTCTGGCTCTCACAGACATGTAACTTCTTCTTTAAGAGTCTCCTCTTTCCTCCACTCAATACCTGTAGTAATGGCACCTGTTTAAACTTGTTATCAGTATAAAAAGACACCTGTGCACACCCTCAAACAGTCTGACTCCAAACTCCACCATGGTGAAGACCAAAGAGCTGTCAAAGGACACCAGAAACAAAATTGTAGCCCTGCACCAGGCTGGGAAGACTGAATCTGCAATAGCCAACCAGCTTGGAGTGAAGAAATCAACAGTGGGACCAATAATTAGAAAATGTAAGACATACAAGACCACTGATAATCTCCCACGATCTGGGGCTCCACGCAAAATCCCACCCCGTGGGGTCAGAATGATCACAAGAACGGTGAGCAAAAATCCCAGAACCACGTGGGGGGACCTAGTGAATGAACTGCAGAGAGCTGGGACCAATGTAACAAGGCCTACCATAAGTAACACACTACGCCACCATGGACTCAGATCCTGCAGTGCCAGACGTGTCCCACTGCTTAAGCCAGTACATGTCCGGGCCCGTCTGAAGTTTGCTAGAGAGCATTTGGATGATCCAGAGGAGTTTTGGGAGAATGTCCTATGGTCTGATGAAACCAAACTGGAACTGTTTGGTAGAAACACAACTTGTCGTGTTTGGAGGAAAAAGAATACTGAGTTGCATCCATCAAACACCATACCTACTGTAAAGCATGGTGGTGGAAACATCATGCTTTGGGGCTGTTTCTCTGCAAAGGGGCCAGGACGACTGATCCGGGTACATGAAAGAATGAATGGGGCCATGTATCGTGAGATTTTGAGTGCAAACCTCCTTCCATCAGCAAGGGCATTGAAGATGAAATGTGGCTGGGTCTTTCAACATGACAATGATCCAAAGCACACCGCCAGGGCAACGAAGGAGTGGCTTCGTAAGAAGCATTTCAAGGTCCTGGAGTGGCCTAGCCAGTCTCCAGATCTCAACCCTATAGAAAACCTCTGGAGGGAGTTGAAAGTCCGTGTTGCCAAGCGAAAAGCCAAACACATCACTGCTCTAGTGGAGATCTGCATGGAGGAATGGGCCAACATACCAAGAACAGTGTGTGGCAACCTTGTGAAGACTTACAGAAAACGTTTGACCTCTGTCATTGCCAACAAAGGATATATTACAAAGTATTGAGATGAAATTTTGTTTCTGACCAAATACTTATTTTCCACCATAATATGCAAATAAAATGTTAAAAAAACAGACAATGTGATTTTCTGGATTTTTTTTTCTCAGTTTGTCTCCCATAGTTGAGGTCTACCTATGATGTAAATTACAGACGCCTCTCATCTTTTTAAGTGGTGGAACTTGCACTATTGCTGACTGACTAAATACTTTTTTGCCCCACTGTATTTTAATGTGAACCTGTTTCTGGACTTACCCGTGTTTATGCCACATCTGGGATCAACTTGTTAACTAGTTTTTGGACTTCCCTGTGTTTACTTCATACCTGGATTTGAATCTTTCTGCCCCAACAGTGTTTTGGATCTGCACCACGTCACCTGTCACATTCACCTTTTTATCACCTTGCCGAGGACTCTGCCTTAAGAACTTTGCTGATTTGCTATATATGTTTCAAGGACTTGTTTCATTGCAGGTCACTGCGGGCTATCAGTATATTGTTTTGGGTGTTATTGCTGTTGTACAAATACACTATTTGCACTAAAGAATCCCGTCTCTTTTTGTTCATTGCCCCACGCTATCAGAATCCTCGAGTTCCTACAATGGTATTACACCACTGTGAGAACTCACAAACCCAAATCATTCACAACCCCTTTAACCCCTTTCCGACATCGGGCATAATAGTACAGTGCAATCACGGTAACCAAAAAACGTAATTCTGGTGTTTTTATTTTTTTCTTGCTATGCATTTTAGCGATCAGGTTGTTCCTTTTTTTATTGATAGATTTGGCGATTCTGAACTCGGCAATACCAAATATGTGTATGTTTGATTTTTTTATTGTTTGTTTTTTTATAGTTTTACTTTGAATGGGGTGAAAGGGGGGTGATTTGAACCTTTATATTTTTTTATTTTTTTTATAAACATTTTTTTTTCACTTTTGGCATGCTTCAATATGGGAGACTAGAAGCTGCCATAGTCTGATCGGTTCTGCTACATACACGCGATGATCATATCGCCTGTATGTAGCAGAATTACTCACTTGCTATGAGTGCCGACTACTGGGCAGTGCTCATCGCAATCTGGTAATAACAAGCATAGAGGTCTGCAGGAGACCTCTGGTTGTCATGCCAACCCATCGGTGACCGGATGGGAAAGCATCTTTAAGCATCAAGAAAAAGCAGTTAATCCATGGCAAAGAATTAACATCCATCTTCTCTCTTCACACAGGTACAACTCCCCACCTCTGCTTGGTGTCTCATCTGCTGCAATATATTCTAATGGTACAACCCCCACCTCTGCTTGCTGTCTCATCTGCTGCAATAGACTCTAATGGTACAACACCCCACCTCTTCTTGCTATCTCATCTGCTGTAATATATTCTAATGGTACAACTCCCCACCTCTTCTTGCTATCTCATCTGCTGTAATATATTCTAATGGTACAACTCCCCACCTCTCCTTGTTGTCTCATATGCTGCAATATATTCTAATGAACTCTGCTTATTGAATATTTTCTAAAATTCATCTGCAGCATTGTGCTCACTGTTGTATATCCATGGAATGGGGGTCACTGTAGATATTATCTTGGGAAAGGTGTTATAGCATAAAGATGGAGCCAGGACTAGTGTCTTTGATCATGTATCTACCCCCTGGTGTGTTGGAGCAACTGCCAAATTATGCCAAACCAGCTCCCACAATCCCTCTCTCCTGACCCTGTAGTGTGGCCTATAAATCTAAAAGCATTCTAAGGGGTGTACGTAATGTGGGGTGCACACATTCCCTCAGCAAAGCATCCCAGAATCTAAGAATCAAGAAAAGGCAGTTAATCCATGGCAGTTAATCAGGGCAGGAGACAGGTAACCCAATTGCTGCTCTCCTTTTTATCCATGTGCTTTATTTCTAGCCTCCTGTGTGCCCTTGCCATCCACATTTACTGCACCATCCCCCCTCCACCACGACTCATACACATCAGCCCCTCTATACTTCCCTCTCCCATGTACAGTTCCCATGCACTTCTCACCTTCCTGAAAAACCTCAGCCCATCTTGCCCAAATTCATTGTACAAAAAACTTCTTACAATTCCAATAGCTAGTTGCTCGTTATCTTCCTATGCCTACTGATTTCAGGGGACATCTCCCCCAACCCTGGTCCAACATCCCCCAACCTCAACCCCTACCCTACCTTACATCGAAATCTTACTAACCTTATTAACATTTGTTGCACTACTTCATCTCCTTCTTTTAATTGTGCCCTCTGAAATCTACATCCTATATGTAATAAACTTACTTTCCTGCACAACTACTTTATCACCAACTCTCTTAATCTGTTGATTCTCACAGAAACATGGATTCAGGATTCTGACACTGTCTCCCCTTCTGCCATTTCTCATGGTGGCTTACAATTCTCCCATTCCCCGAGACCCACAAACAGACCTGGTGATGGAGTCGGCATACTCCTGTCCCCACAATGCACCTTCCAGGTCATCCCCCAGTTCCATCACTCTAATTCCCTTCTTTTGAGGTCCACACCATCAGGCTCTTTTGTCCCCTCTCCCTCAGAGTAGCGGTCGTATATTGTCCCCCAGGCTCACCCACCCAATTCCTTGACCATTTCTCGGCCTGGCTGCCACATTTCATGTCCTTAAAACTACCAACTTTTATCCTGGGAGACTTCAACATCCCCATTAACAGCCCCACTTCCACATCTTCATCCCAGCTTCTACCACTA